>NC_141031.1:19590000-19797500 GCF_052040795.2 Danio rerio
TAGAACATATGCTGGATAAGTTGGCGGTTTATTCCTCTGTTCCGCTAAAATTTAAATGGGACTGAAGCGATAATTTCGTAGTGTACAGGTCATGAGCAGAACAAGTGAGCGTACTAAGGGTATACGCAATCAATGATCCTCAGAAGTTGTAATACCCAAACAGCTCGTGGAAAAAACTATTTTTTTGTCCTAACCAATACCTGAAATTTATATTTTAGAAACAGCTATTTCTTGCAGCTGAACAACAGGATAAACTGAGACAAATGATCAGCTCAGATACACTTCATGTGCTTTTATTGCCATACTACTGAAAGCAGCAGCAGATAGTTCACTTCAGAACTTGAAAATAAAATAAACCGTTTGAAATTGAACTTTAAAACTGTGGCTCAGTGCAAACCCACACGGATCAGTGATTCAGCATCTGTATTTAATAAAGTTTAATATGTATTAATTTGATTATAAACCTTACCATTTCATTGGAGTGCAGTGAGTGTGCCATTATTTGCTTCTGAATGGTTGTATTTAAATTTCTTTGGTGTTTCGTCTGGTGCGAACAGCCACATTGCTTAATATTGCATATTTCGTCATGTAGCATGTTGTAAAGACATTGGCTCACAATTACAATATTATTTGCTAATTAATAACCAGCTCGTGTGGAACTCTGAATCTGCATCTCATTTGGAAGTCTTCTACTGTCCACCAGAGGTTACATTTCGGTTGCGGACCCACAATTTAAGAGCCTTCATGACTGAATGAATCAAATATGCAGTTTTCCACCAAGGCAACCCGGGATGCTGAAATATAATTGATTAAATTGGCATTGGGTGGGTTAAAGGTACCAAAAGGCAGACCAAAAGGCAGACGCTCTGGCACAGAAAGTACATTTTCAAAGCAGAATATCTGGCTTTAGCATTGTTTTTCAGATAAACAATCAGTTGGATCAGTTGGAATGTTTCTTAAATATCTGCAAACATATTGTGGTATTTTATGCTTTAGAAGAGTCAAAAACTTTTTCATACAGCACTTTTAAACATATTATCCCAGTGCATTCTAATCACATTTGACTTAATGAGACCTCTGTGTATAGTGCCATGAGGAGCTGCATGTTTTAATTCTGTTTAGTCAGTTTTTTGACTCTCAAAACACCCATACACATTGACATGCATTATGTGAGTCTGTGTCACCAAGGACCACAGTTTCAGCTAAAATTGTTCTTAAATGTTCTAATGAAGAAAAAAAAAAGTTCCCTACATCTTAGATAGCCGTAAGGTGAGTAAATTAAAAGCAAATTTGAATTTTTTGGGTCAACTATCCCTTCAGGCTTTTACAGCAAATGATGAAACTAAAAGTGTAATATCACTCTACAAAAAAGTTTGGAATTCATTTAGCTGCTTTTTATTTTTTGTTACAAAAGTGAAATGTGAAGTATTGCTCACCACCGTACAGCATGGAAAGAAACATCAATGTTTTTCATGCCCCACATTTCATATTCAGGTGATTTTTAGGCGCAGACATGTTTGTTTTGTGTTTTGACTATTGATCATCCAGCTAAAAATATCTCAAGGGCATATGCATATTTGAGTCTATATTAAGTTACCACTTATAAATCCAGACAGATACGCATAGACTTTTAGTTTCCAGTGAGCAGCATGAAGCCATTGGGGATCGTTCAGCAAAGGGTAAGGATTGACTGACAGAGTAGGCAAGAAAGTAAGAGAGAGAACCCTCTGAATACACTTTTATTCCAGCCAGCGACATGGACATGATATCGTTTTCCCCCATCTTCTGATGAGGGCTGCCATTCCCTCCATTTACTGTGACCTGCCAAGCACATCTGAAAGGCTTTTCACACAATAGAAAGAGTCTTTTCTAAAAGAACAATGTATAACCTATTATTGAAACCCAGGAGAACGCAGGTCAGGCACGCACACTGTAGTTTATGATGACGATAAATGTCAAATGCATTTTGTGCTCACATATGAAACAGAAGTCAGTGATAATGGAAAAGTGTCGACGCTGTTTCCCTCCTATTTTGTTTTACTTGCGCAGTATGTAGCTCACTATCATTACTATGCATGTGTTAGATGGAAATATGAGAATCATTTTAACATGCTATGTATATATGTTGTTGAGGTAGAACAAATATGGAAGATAATTATAGAAAATTGCTAGGTTTTAAGCTTATTTGTTTGTCTGGATGTGGTCTGATGATACACTGAGGGGGAGTAATGATTATGATTTGGGTGAGACTTTGTTGCTTCCTAACATCAGAAATGAGCTATGTATTTGCTGATGTGGCAACTGGAATAAACGTTTGTTTACCAAATTATATAATGTAGTGCTGTTTTTGTAAAAAATTAAACCTTAAATGGTAATAAGATTAAACTCGGGAGAATCCCATATTCTTTTTCTGGTGTGCAGGAGAGGACTAAAATCAATTAGTAGCCATACTACAAAATCACCAGTGTTGAATTAACACCGAATAAGCCCTGGTCAGATCACATGATTTATGACAGTCGCTATGTCAGATTATGCTTTTTTTTAAAAAAAAAAAATCTTGACTTGTCCTGGGTAAAAAATGTGCCAGACTACACGTTGCTTATCAATCCTGTGACATCTACGATGATCGTTATTTCCTAAAGCAGTTACAAGTGTTGCTATAACAACATTTTTTTAATCTTATTTCAATCTCAATAAACACTAATGCTTGCTGACAACTAATAACTACATTATTTAAGGGCATTCATTATGAAATAGTTAATCTTATGATTCCTTTTTGATTATTAAGATATTTTCTTTGAAATCTAAACGTTTATTGTCTTGCCAGGGTTGCTTATTAAACACTCCCTCGCCTGAACTTGCTGCGAGTCAGACAGAGGAAATGAAAGCACATCAGCAACAGCAAGGAAAAATTAAATGCTCAAGACATAATCTTTAAAATAAAGACATATTTTAAAAATAGCAAATATATACCTCAGGTTTGTGATACAACAATCACAGTGATGCAATTAAAAACTTATTTTCCACAGAGCAAAACGCATCATGCACCCATATATTAGTGCAGGGGACGAACAAAAATATTATTTGTATATTTTTCTTGGAAAAAAAGATCTTTTTGAAACAAATTTTGTGTATCTTAATTTTAGTGTATCTTTTGTTGGTCAGTTATCTATAAACAAGAATAACCAACAACATTTGACGTGATGCAGTTTAAAACAAATCTGCTATTTGGGCCAAAACACAAATTGCAGTGAAATTGTGTTAGTTTGTTAAATAAAATAATAATCCAGCCTAAATAAAATTTAAATGAAATATTTACAGTTTTAGAGAAGCCTATATAAACTGTTTTCAATTTTAATGACAAATTTGAATAAGCAGGACATGCTTTTGCTATGTATTTGCAGCACATGTTCCTAGATTACATCAGAAGAACAAACTCTGTTGGAAGAATGTGAAGGATCAGAAACTCGTGAGAATGGAGATGTCTGCGTATTTGTGCCAGGCTGTCAGATAAAATTGCCGTAATTAAAAAAAAAGGTAGTTAAAGTCGTTTAGACATTTAAGCGCATTAGCCAAACGCACAGAAGAAATGCTGCAAGATCATATGTGCGATCCGAGTTCGCCAGTGGTACGCCATTGTAAGTGCACCTAAAGTGTTGTCATAATTTCTTCCACTTTTGGGTCCAAATTGACAGAAAAAAAATCAACTGGTGACTCAGTGGTTAGCACTATTGCCTCACAGCAAAAAGGTCGCTGGTTCGAGTCCCAGCTGGGCCAGTTGGCATACCTGTGTGGAGTTTGCATGTTCTCCCCGTGTTCATGTGGGTTTCCTCCGGGGTGCTCCAGTTTCTCCCACAGTCCAAAGACATGTGGTATAGGTGAACTGGGTAAGCTAAATTGGCCGTAGTGTATGTATGTGAATGCCAGAGTATATGGTTGTTTCCCAGTGCTGGAAAGGCATCCGCTGCGTAAAACATATGCTGGATAAGTTGGCGATTCATTTCGCTGTGGCAACTTCTGATAAATAAGTTGAAGAAAAATGAATGAATAAATGAATATTTTATGTGCATTGGTGGAACATGCTCTATATTTTCTTTTGCTATAATTGTAACAATTTGTTGAACGACAACACAGTAAGCCATTTTTTAAATACACAACCAAAACACAACATTGTAATAATACAATAACTGCGTGAAGCAATGATCAACCCGAGCTCAAACTAAGATTGTTTTCTTCATGTCATGACTACAAACATGTGGAAGGCACAAGGGAACTGCTTCCTCTCTCTATTTGTGCACACTTGCCACACATCTACATTTGAAATAATGAACTTAAGTACAGGGTGCTTACCAAGAAAGAGTATGGTTGACCTGTAATGAACTATACTGTATTGTACTGATCCATAGTGCTCAGGGGAAAGAGACTTTTCTCTTGGCCAATTTAAGTAGTATAGTAACTTACATATAGTATGAGTTAATAGGTTTATTAACTCATTTCTTATAACTCCTTTATTTTATTTTTGCCATGATGACAGTAAATTATATTTTACTAGATATTTTCAAGACACTTCTTTACAGCTTAAAGTGACATTTTAAGGCTTAACTAGGTTAATTAGGTGAACTAAGCAGGTTAGGGTAATTAGGAAAGTTATTGTATAATGATGGTTTGTTCTGTAGAAAAAAAATATAGCTTAATGGGGCCAATAATTTTTACCTTAAATCATTTTTTTATATTATTTTATATTTAATATTATCAGGCAAACATCATTTGGGAAATATATAAAAAAAAAAAAAACAGGGGGGTGAATAATTTTGACTTCAACTGTATGTTTGTATGAGAAACTGATTCTAAATAAGGAAAATATACAGTCCAGTTTGAGTGTGCATAAGGGCCAAAGTAGCATTAGGCCATTCATATTGACTGCTCTCTACCCAATCAGATAGAGACATAAGTGTTATTTATTTATTTTCAGGCAAGAAGTCAAAATCCTATACATCTAATATTAAGTACTAGGGGAAGTAATACAATCATCCTGGTGGATGAGCACCGATCTTTAAGTTTGCTTCTATGCAGTGGCGAATGGTATATTCATGAGCTGCCAATGTTAAAGATCAATCCAGTCTTCTGCTCCATCTGAAATGGCACTTTTCCACTGTATAGGCTTTCTTCTGTGCACAGTCCAACATTATTGAGATCCCATGCAAGCCGTATTGATACTAAAATGTGACATGTAAATTGTCCAGAAAGAATTGTTGCCATCTTTTTTTTTGCCACAATGCTGTTTTAAGTAGAAAATGCTAAGCAATGGTCTTAATGACTATCTTTAAATGGAGATCAGTAATCATATTATTTACCTTAATCTGAATAAGACAATAATATGATTAATGTGCTTACATGAGCTGCTCTTTAAATGTTCCTTTTATGATCCCATTTTACAAGTTAAAGCACATAATTCAATTAACATCATTTCGTCTCTAGCTATCCACGTTTCCTCTGGAGTTTTATGTAATTTCGGAGTTTAATTTTTAATTTGTCGACTTTAACTGCAGTTTGGCACTTTCACTTTCATTCAGGAATATTTCATGCATGACCACATGACATGCATCATATTGGATGCAAGTATAGAATGGTGGAAGAGTGTTGTTTTAATGGAACTGGATACTGCATGAGTTTTTACCCTGTGAGTAAATAAACCTCAACATTTTGCGATGCAGTTATCTGTGGTCCTTCACTGACTCGGTAGGTGCAGAGAATAATGTGAAACAGCTGTGTGTATGGAATATCCTGTCACAAAAGGTGGTGACAATCCGACGGTAATAGTTTGATTGCTGTGTTTACATGTCTGTAATGCACTTCAATAATGTGACTAAAATTGGCAAACTCCTCATGTCTTAATTCGATTTCTGTTTAGTTAAATTCATCACAAATCACTGTTTGAATGGTCGACTCTTAATCAGAGTATTGTCTTAATTGCATTAAAATCGGATTATTGGTGTCCATGTAAACATACTCAATGTCAACCAATTGCACTTAGATTTGCCCATATTTAAATATAAGATAGACATCAAAACAGCTTGATTTCACCAGTAAAATGTACATCGGATCATCAGTGTACAATAGACATAGTCTGAAGTGATATTAAAGGCAAGCAATGATTTAGCTGATGGCAGATTTTTTTAATGCATATAAATTTAGCATAAACATGCTGTTTAAACTACAGTTTGCAGGATTAGTAAAGCAAGTAATCTGGAAGAACCTTTATGCTTGAAATCCTCAGAGCGATCTGCAGCGGTGGCGGAGCTCAGGCCTGAGAGCTTTGTCAGAATGTATCGGCCGGATTAAGTTGAAGTCAGTGAGGCGTAGAAAGATAGTGGGTTTTTGTGGTACTTGGAATGTAATTAATTAAAATGCTTGTAATGGCTGTACTGCCGATTATAATGGCAACACTGATATTCAGCCAGACAGTAATCTGAAGGGAACATCGTCTAGAAAACCACAGCATGGATTTGTGTGTGTGTGTGTGTATGTGTGTGTGTGTGTGCGCATGACCTACTTGTGCATGCACACCTCTAATTGTGTGTTTCCTGTTCCTTGGATCCAATTAATGGCTGTAAACCATTTAAATTTTCACTCTGTTTGAATCTTGTGTCGATTTAGTTGCTAATGCATTAGCAGATGAGTGAAAAACACTGAAGTTATAGGAACAGATTAAAGAGATAACAGCCATTAACATCTTAAGCACTTGAAACCAAACAAGAACACCAACTTTTACTTTCACACAAACTATATGTAAACACACCCACATTAAAAATGATGAAGATTAACAAAAACAAAATAAAGCTGGGACCTTTGGGTCTTTGCAGTAAGTATCAATGGCTAGTTGAATAAGTGTGTTTAATTTAAGCTATCTGCAGAGGGAAGATTGATTTTTAGCATTGTTCATTGTAACTTGCACAACACAGCTATCCTGCTCTTAAACAGAAATTATTCCATGTAAGAAATTGAAAAATGAACCAATCAGCTGTCAGGATTATAAAGTATTTAAAGCAGTGATGCCTCTCTTGTTCCTCTCGCATCAAATGAATGCAGATCACAGAGAACGAGTATTAAAGGAAGGTAAAGAGCACATCAAACTGACACTCCATGTATTTTTGTCATTGCCTGCTCTCTTTTAAGTACATGTGCTTTAGAGTTAATTATAAATTCTGGAATAAAGTTGACAGGAAAGTGCCCTGTTATTCTGTTTGAAACATTCCTGTTTTTTGTTCTACAATACAGTAGGGACTACATCTAATGTCAAAAACCTTTTAATTGTAATAATTTTACAGTCTTATTTTTTAAAGACTTTCAAACAATTAGCTTTAAAGTTCAATCTTTCTAAACTCCTCCTGTCCAAGAGATTCCTCTGCTCTGATTGATGAGTCCGTTGCATTTGGGTGTTGATAGTGAATAGATGATATGTGCCTACTATAAATTCTTCTTTAATGTGGAAGCATTCTCTATGCTTGTTACACATTTATGTAAATCAATTATGAAAGTGAAACTAGAATCATTGACCACTTTGTTTAAAAGGGGTGGTCCACTACGATATAATATTTTATACTTCAGTCAATGTGTAAATATAAACATCATCTCTGAATGTAATACACTCAAAGTTCAGTGCAAATGGAGTTAAAGAGTTAGCTTAGCAAAGTCTTGAGTGAATAAAGTTTGGGGACAACAGAAAAATACATTCAGGTTAGTGAGATCAAAAACCCTTCAGGTAATGTGCATTTGCCATTCGCATACACCCCAGGCCAGAGGTGCTGTGACCAACCCATTAAATAGATCAATGGGTTAAGGAACAATTCTTTCTTGTTAGAAAAGTTTCTTTTAGTTTTTTTTTTTTTTTTACGGCAGTATTATTCTTCATGAACGGAAATATTTGAAATACCATAATGGGGAATATAAAGCATAAACCTATTTAAAAACTGAAAGTTTGTTCAACTAAGGCACATAATAAAAAATTGCAAATTGGCATATCAGTAGTTTTGGTCCATTTTTGAAATGCTTTTACATATGTTCAACTGTATGTATGCAAACTGTTGTTCCTGTTTAATTTGTGGAAACTATAAATCTTTGATAATTAGAAGGCACTAAAGAACAGCATTTATTATGGTGGCTTGAAAAGCCAACATACTGTTATCTCACTTAAACTTATTATGGTGGCTTGAAAAGCCAACATACTGTTATCTCACGTAAACTTATTATTAGGCTGGCTTGTGTAGCAAGCCAGACTACTGTTATCCTATTAAACTTATTATTAGGCTGGCTTGTGTAGCAAGCCAGACTACTGTTATCCTATTAAACTTATTATTATTTTTCTATATTATTCTTCTTCTGAGACTAAAAATTAAACTCTATCTCCTCTTAGGCCTTTCAAGCTATGACCATCAAACTCGGGTCAGACCTCCGAACTATTCTGACTCGAGTTGCTATATCCTTTCCGACTGATCCGACTTTCGGTTTCCCGAAAAACGTCCCGGGACCGTCGGAAAAATCCCATAGACGTAACATTGGATCAAACTTTGTGACCTCATAACTCCGCATCAGAATGTCACACAGACTTCTAACTGGGCTCATTTAACTCAGACTATCAAACTGCCAATGACTGATCACCTTTAAACTTTCTGGCCACGCCCTAGCAACCACTTTTGGACCCTAGAAACCGTCCCATAGACTTCCATTGCAAAAGACTCTCATTGACTTTACATTGGGTCAAACTTTGTGAGCTCGTAACTCTGCATCAGACTGTCCTACAGACTAATAATTGAGCTCATTTAACTCAGTCTAGCCAGCAGCCAATCACTGATGGCCTTTTAACTTTTTAGCCACACCCTAACAACCAGATACTGCACCCTAGCAACTGTCCCATAGACTGCCATTAAAGAGGTTCAGACTGATATTGTCATGCTGCAGTGTGATAGAGACATGGGGGTTGTTTTTAACTGTTCATACTGGCAAGAAGCTTTGATACATCATCAGTCTAAGCTGTCAATCAACTCCATAGCAACAAAACAGACTAACCTAGCAACGATATAACAGCAGCTATATCTCAGCATCAGAACATCGTAGAGAGGCGGGGGTTGGCTTGTTTGTCTCAAGCTCGCACACCATCTATCTATCTATCTATCTATCTATCTATCTATCTATCTATCTATCTATCTATCTATCTATCTATCTATCTATCTACATCTTTCTATCTATCTATCTACATCTATCTATCTATCTATCTATCTATCTATCTATCTATCTATCTATCTATCTATCTATCTATCTATCTACATCTATCTATCTATCTATCTATCTATCTATCTATCTATCTATCTATCTATCTATCTATCTATCTATCTATCTATCTATCTACCTCTATCTCTCTATCTATCTATCTATCTATCTATCTATCTATCTATCTATCTATCTATCTATCTATCTATCTATCTATCTATCTATCTATCTATCTATCTATCTGTCTACCTCTATCTATCTATCTATCTATCTATCTATCTATCTATCTATCTATCTATCTATCTATCTATCTATCTATCTATCTATCTATCTATCTATCTATCTATCTATCTATCTATCTATCTATCTATCTGTCTACCTCTATCTATCTATCTATCTATCTATCTACCTTTATCTATCTATCTATCTATCTATCTATCTATCTATCTATCTATCTATCTATCTATCTATCTATCTATCTATCTATCTATCTATCTATCTATCTATCTATCTATCTATCTATCTATCTATCTATCTATCATGCTAACAACATGCTAATTCATGCTAGAATCATGCTAGTTACATGCTAATTCATGCTGGAATCATGCCAGTCACATGCTAATTCATACTAGAATCATGCTAACAACATGCTAATTCATGCTAGAATCATGCTAGTCACATGCTAATTCATGCTAGAATCATGCTAACAACATGCTAATTCGTGCTACAATCATGCTAGTAACATGCTAATTTGTGTTAGAATCATGCTAACAACATGCTAATTCGTGCTAGAATCATGCTAGTAGCATGCTAATTCATTCTAGAATCATGCTAACAACATGCTAATTCATGCTAGAATCATGCTAGTAACATGCTAATTCATGCTAGAATCATGCTAGTAACATGCTAATTCATGCTAGAATCATGCTAACAACATGCTAATTCATGCTAGAATCATGCTAGTAACATGCTAATTCATGCTAGAATCATGCCAACAACATGCTAATTCATGCTAGAATCGTGCTAATTCATGCTAAAATCATGCTAGTAACATGCTAATTCATGTTAAAATCATGCTAGGTACATGCTAATTCATTCTAGAATCATGCTAGTAACATGCTAATTCATGCTAGAATCGTGCTAGTAACATGCTAATTCATACTAGAATCATGCTAGTAACATGCTAATTCATGCTAGAATCATGCTAGTAACATGCTAATTTATGCTAGAATCATGCTAACAACATGCTAAATCATGCTAGAATCATGCTAATAACATGCTAAATCATGCTAGAATCATGCTAACAACATGGTAATTCATGCTAGAATCATGCTAACAACATGCTAATTCATGCTAGAATCATGCTAACATTATGCTAATTCATGCTAGAATCATGCTAACATTATGCTAATTCATACTAGAATCATGCTAACAACATGCTAATTCATGCTAGAATCATGCTAGTCACATGCTAATTCATGCTAGAATCATGCTAACAACATGCTAATTCGTGCTACAATCATGCTAGTAACATGCTAATTTGTGTTAGAATCATGCTAACAACATGTTAATTCGTGCTAGAATCATGCTAGTAGCATGCTAATTCATTCTAGAATCATGCTAACAACATGCTAATTCATGCTAGAATCATGCTAGTAACATGCTAATTCATGCTAGAATCATGCTAGTAACATGCTAATTCATGCTAGAATCATGCTAACAACATGCTAATTCATGCAAGAATCATGCTAGTAACATGCTAATTCATGCTAGAATCATGCCAACAACATGCTAATTCATGCTAGAATCGTGCTAATTCATGCTAAAATCATGCTAGTAACATGCTAATTCATGTTAAAATCATGCTAGGTACATGCTAATTCATTCTAGAATCATGCTAGTAACATGCTAATTCATGCTAGAATCGTGCTAGTAACATGCTAATTCATACTAGAATCATGCTAGTAACATGCTAATTCATGCTAGAATCATGCTAGTAACATGCTAATTTATGCTAGAATCATGCTAACAACATGCTAAATCATGCTAGAATCATGCTAATAACATGCTAAATCATGCTAGAATCATGCTAACAACATGGTAATTCATGCTAGAATCATGCTAACAACATGCTAATTCATGCTAGAATCATGCTAACATTATGCTAATTCATGCTAGAATCATGCTAACAACATCTATCTATCTATCTATCTATCTATCTATCTATCTATCTATCTATCTATCTATCTATCTATCTATCTATCTATCTATCTATCTATCTATCTTTTCATACTTTTTAAAACTGTTTAAATAAACTACTACCGTCAGGCTTTCACAAGCCAGCCTCAAAGTTTGTTCTCAAACTTTAAGAATCTAGTTAGGCTGGCTTGTGTAGCAAGCCAGACTACTGTTATCCTATTAAACTTATTATTATTTTTATTATTAATATTATTATTCTTCTTCTGAGACTAAAAATTAAACTCTATCTCCACCTAGACCTTTCAAGCTATGACCATCAAACTCGGGTCAGACCTCCGAACTATTCTGACTCGAGTTGCTATATCCTTTCCGACTGATCCGACTTTCGGTTTCCCGAAAAACGTCCCGGGACCGTCGGAAAAATCCCATAGACGTAACATTGGGTCAAACTTTGTGACCTCATAACTCCGCATCAGAATGTCACACAGACTTCTAACTGGGCTCATTTAACTCAGACTATCAAACTGCCAATGACTGATCACCTTTAAACTTTCTGGCCACGCCCTAGCAACCACTTTTGGACCCTAGAAACCGTCCCATAGACTTCCATTGCAAAAGACTCTCATTGACTTTACATTGGATCAAACTTTGTGAGCTCATAACTCTGCATCAGACTGTCCTACAGACTAATGATTGAGCTCATTTAACTCAGTCTAGCCAGCAGCCAATCACTGATGGCCTTTTAACTTTCTAGCCACGCCCTAACAACCAGATATTGCACCCTAGCAACTGTCCCATAGACTGCCATTAAAGAGGTTCAGACTGATATTGTCATGCTGCATTATGATAGAGACATGGGGGTTGTTTTTAACTGTTCATACTGGCAAGAAGCTTTGATACATCATCAGTCTAAGCTGTCAATCAACTCCATAGCAACAAAACAGACTAACCTAGCAACGATATAACACTAGCTATATCTCAGCATCAAAACAACGTAGAGAAGCGGGGGTTGGCTTGTTTAACTCATGCTTACACCATCTATCTATCTATCTATCTATCTATCTATCTATCTATCTATCTATCTATCTATCTATCTATCTATCTATCTATCTATCTACCTCTATCTATCTATCTATCTATCTATCTTTCTATCTATCTACCTCTATCTATCTGTCTATCTATCTATCTATCTATCTATCTATTTATCTATCTATCTATCTATCTATCTACCTCTATCTATCTATCTATCTATCTATCTATGTCTATCTATCTATCTATCTATCTATCTATCTATCTATCTATCTATCTATCTATCTATCTATCTATCTATCTATCTATCTACCTCTATCTATCTGTCTATCTGTCTATGTATCTATCTATCTATCTATCTATCTATCTATCTATCTATCTATCTATCTATCTATCTATCTATCTATCTATCTATCTATCATCTATCCATCCATCTATCCATCATGTTAACAATTTGCTAATTCATGCTAGAAACATGCTAGTTACATGCTAATTCACACTAGAATCATGCTAGTCACATGCTAATTCATGCCAGAATCATGCTAGTCACATGCTAATTTATACTAGAATCATGCTAACAACATGCTAATTCATACTAGAATCATGCTAGTCACATGCTAATTCATGCTAGAATCATGCTAACAACATGCTAATTCATGCTAGAATCATGCTAGTAACATGCCAATTCATGCTAAAATCATGCTAACAACATGCTAATTCATGCTAGAATCATGCTAGTAACATGCTAATTCATGCTAGAATCATGCTAGTAACATGCTAATTTATAATAGAATCATGCTAGTAACATGCTAATTCATGCTAGAATCATGCTAACAACATGCTAATTCATGCTAGAATCGTGCTAGTAACATGCTAATTCATGCTAGAATCGTGCTAGTAACATGCTAATTCATGCTAGAAACATGCTAGTAACATGCTAAATCATGCTAGAATCATGCTAACAACATGCTAATTTATGCTAGAATCATGCTAGTAACATGCTAAATCATGCTAGAATCTTGCTAGTAACATGCTAATTCATGCTAGAATCATGCTAGTAAAATGCTAATTCATGCTAGAATCGTGCTAACAACATGCTAATTCATGCTAGAATCGTGCTAACAACATGCTAATTCATGCTAGAATCGTGCTAGTAACATGCTAATTCATGCTAGAATCGTGCTAACAACATGCTAATTCATGCTAGAATCATGCTAGTAACATGCTAATTCATGCTAGAATCGTGCTAGTAACATGCTAATTCATGCTAGAATCGTGCTAACAACATGCTAATTCATGCTAGAAACATGCTAATTCATGCTAGAATTATGCTAACAACATGCTAATTCATGCTAGAATCATGCTAGTAACATGCTAATTCATGCTAGAATTGTGCTAACAACATGCTAAATCATGCTAGAATCATGCTAACAACATGCTAACTCATGCTATAATCATGCTAGTAACATGCTAATTCATGCTAAAATCATGCTAACAACATGCTAATTCATGCTAAAATCATGGTAGTAACATGTTAATTCATGCTAGAATCATGCTAATAACATGCTATTTCACACTAGAATCATGCTAATAACATGCTAATCTATCTATCTATCTATCTATCTATCTATCTATCTATCTATCTATCTATCTATCTATCTATCTTTTCTTACTTTTTAAAACTGTTTAAACTAAATAAACTATTACCGTCAGGCTTTCACAAGCCAGCCTCAAAGTTTGTTCTCAAACTTTAAGAATCTAGTTATATTTATTATTCTTCTTCTGAGACTAAAAATTAAACTCTATCTCGTCCTAGGCCTTTCAAGCTATGACCATCAATCTCGGGTCAGACCTCCGAACTATTCTGACTCGAGTTGCTATATCCTTTCCGACTGATCCGACTTTCGGTTTCCCGAAAAACGTCCCGGGACCGTCGGAAAAATCCCATAGACGTAACATTGGATCAAACTTTGTGACCTCATAACTCCGCATCAGAATGTAACACAGACTTCTAACTGGGCTCATTTAACTCAGACTATCAAACTGCCAATGACTGATCACCTTTAAACTTTCTGGCCACGCCCTAGCAACCACTTTTGGACCCTAGAAACCGTCCCATAGACTTCCATTGCAAAAGACTCTCATTGACTTTACATTGGATCAAACTTTGTGAGCTCATAACTCTGCATCAGACTGTCCTACAGACTAATGATTGAGCTCATTTAACTCAGTCTAGCCAGCAGCCAATCACCGATGGCCTTTTAACTTTTTAGCCACACCCTAACAACCAGATACTGCACCCTAGCAACTGTCCCATAGACTGCCATTAAAGAGGTTCAGATTGATATTGTCATGCTGCAGTGTGATAGAGACATGGGGGTTGTTTTTAACTGTTCATACGGGCAAGAAGCTTTGATACATCATCAGTCTAAGCTGTCAATCAACTCCATAGCAACAAAACAGACTAACCTAGCAACGATATAACAGCAGCTATATCTCAGCATCAGAACATCGTAGAGAGGCGGGGGTTGGCTTGTTTGACTCATGCTCGCACTCTATCTATCTATCTATCTATCTATCTATCTATCTATCTATCTATCTATCTATCTATCTATCTATCTATCTATCTATCTATCTATCTATCTATCTATCTATCTAACTTTATCTATCTACCTCTACCTATCTATCTATCTATCTATCTATCTATCTATCTATCTATCTATCTGTCTGTCTGTCTGTCTGTCTGTCTGTCTGTCTGTCTGTCTGTCTGTCTGTCTGTCTGTCTCTATCTATCTATCTATCTATCTATCTATCTATCTATCTATCTATCTATCTATCTATCTATCTATCTATCTGTCTACCCTATCTATCTACCTCTATCTATCTATCTATCTATCTATCTATCTATCTATCTATCTATCTATCTATCTATCTATCTATCTATCTATCTATCTATCTATCTATCTATCTATCTATCTATCTATCTATCTATCTATCTATCTATCATGCTAACAACATGCTAATTCATGCTAGAATCATGCTAACAACATGCTAATTCATGCTAGAATCATGCTAGTCACATGCTAATTCATGCTAGAATCATGCTAGTCACATGCTAATTCATGCTAGAATCATGCTAACAACATGCTAATTCATGCTAGAATCATGCTAATTTATGCTAAAATCATGCTAGTAATATGCTAATCCATGCTAGAATCATGCTAACAACATGCTAATTCATGCTAGATTCATGCAAGTAACATGCTAATTCATGCTAGAATCATGCTAGTATCATGCTAATTCATGCTAGCATCGTGCTAACAACATGCTAATTCATGCTAGAATCATGCTAGTAACATGCTAATTCATGCTAGAATCATGCTAACAACATGCTAATTCATGCTAGAATCATGCTAGTAACATGCTAATTCATGCTAGAATCATGCTAACAACATGCTAATTCATGCTAGAATCATGCTAGTAACATGCTAATTCATGCTAGAATCATGCTAACAACATGCTAATTCATGCTAGAATCATGCTAACAACATGCTAATTCATGCTAGAATCATGCTAGTAACATGCTAATTCATGCTAGAATCATGCTAACAACATGCTAATTCATGCTAGAATCATGCTAGTAACATGCTAATTCATGCTAGAATCATGCTAACAACATGCTAATTCATGCTAGAATCATGCTAACAACATGCTAATTCATGCTAGAATCATGCTTACAACATGCTAATTCATGCTAGAATCATGCTAGTGAAATGCTAATTCATGCTAGAATCATGCTAACAACATGCTAATTCATGCTAGAATCATGCTAGTAACGTGCTAATTCATGCTGGAATCATGCTAGTACCGTGCTAATTCATGTTAGAATCATGCTAACAACATGCTAATTCATGCTAGAATCATGCTAGTAACATGCTAATTCATGCTAGAAGCATGCTAACAACATGCTAATTTATGCTAGAATCATGCTAGTAGCATGCTAATTCATGCTAGAATCTTGCTAGTAACATGCTAAATCATGCTAGAATCATGCTAACAACATGCTAATTCATGCTAGAATTGTGCTAATTCATGCTAAAATCATGCTAGTAACATGCTAATTCATGCTAGAATCATGCTAGTAACATGCTAATTCATGCTAGAATCGTGCTAAGAACATGCTAATTCATGTTAAAATCATGCTAACAACATGCTAATTAATGCTAAAATCATGCTAGTAACATGCTAATTCATGCTAAAATCATGCTAACAACATGCTAATTCATGCTAAAATCATGCTAGTAACATGCTAATTCATGCTAGAATCATGCTAACAACATGCTATTTCACGTTAAAATCATGGTAATAACATGCTAATCTATCTATCTATCTATCTATCTATCTATCTATCTATCTATCTATCTATCTATCTATCTATCTATCTATCTTTTCATACTTTTTAAAACTGTTTAAACTAAATAAACTATTACCGTCAGGCTTTCACAAGCCAGCCTCAAAGTTTGTTCTCAAACTTTAAGAATCTAGTTATTCTTCTTCTTCTTATTCTTCTGAGACTAATTTCTAAGTGTATCTCCTCCTAAACTTTTCAAGCTTCATACTTCAAACTTTCGTCAAACCTTCAAACTGGTCTGACTCGGGTTGCTATATCCTTTCCGACTGATCCGACTTTCGGTTTTCCGAAAAACGACCCGGAAAATTCCCAAAATTCCCATTGACTTAACATTGGGTCAAACTTTGTGACCTCATAACTCTGCATCAGACGTTCCTACAGACTTCTAACTGGGCTCATTTAACTCAGTCTAGCCAGCAGCCAATAACTGATGACCTTTTAACTTACTAGCCACTCCCTAGCAACCACTTTAGGCACCCTGGCAACTGTCCCATAGACTTCCATTGTAAAAGACTGCCATTGACTTAACATTGAGTCAACCTTTGTGAGCTCATAACTCTGCATCAGTCTGTCCTACAGACTAGAGTCAGGCCTCATTCAACTCAGTAGCCAATCACTGATGACCTTTAGACTTACTAGCCACTCCCTAGCAACCACTTATGGCACCCTAGCAACTGTCCCGTAGACTTCCATTGTAAAAGACTCTCATTGACTTAACATGGGATCAAACTTTGTGAGCTCATAACTCTGCATCAGACTGTCATACAGACTAATGGCTGAGCTCATTTAACTCAGACTACCAAACTGCCAATAACTGATTAGCTTTTAACTTTCTAGCCACACCCCTAACTACCACATACTGCACCCTAGCAACTGTCCCGTAGACTTCCATTACAAAAGACTCTCATTGACTTAACATGGGATCAAACTTTGTGAGCTCATAACTCTGCATCAGACTGTCATACAGACTAATGGCTGAGCTCATTTAACTCAGACTACCAAACTGCCAATAACTGATGAGCTTTTAACTTTCTAGCCACACCCCTAACTACCACATACTGCACCCTAGCAACTGTCCCGTAGACTTCCATTAAAATAGGCCAAGATGCATATCTTTGCAAAGCAGTGTCATAGAGACATCGGGGTTGGTTCTTTGACTAAGACAACCAACCACATTCAAGTTCACTCTGTAACCTCGCCCATAGCAACAAAACAGAATACCCTAGCAACCATTCATCAACAGCTATATCTCAGCATCAGAACATCGTAGAGACTTGGAGATTGGCTCGTTTGACTCATGCTAGCAAACGGAACTTCCTATATGCTACACATGCTAGCAGTGACTAGCTACATGCTAATATTGACTAGCCAAGTACTGTAACTTGCTAGAAATGCTTACTAAGTATAAATGTTTTATCAAGCATGTATGTGAGGCTTGCCTAGTAACCAACCAGGGTACCCTAGCAACTGCCTAGCAACCACCCAAATTACCCTAGCAACCGCCTAGCAACCACCTAGCAACGGCCTAGTAATGCCTTAGTAAGGGCCTAGCGACCACTCAGGACACCCTAGCAACCGCCTAGCAACGCCTTAGCAACCACTCAGAATACCTTAGCAACTACCTAGCAACACCTTAGCAACCACCTAGCAACCACTCAGAACACTCTAGCAACTGCCTAGTAACGCCTTAGCAACTACCTAGCAACCACTCAGGACAACCTAGCAACCGCCTAGCAACACCTTAGCAACCACCTAGCAACCACTCAGGACACCCTAGCAACCACCTAGCAACACCTTAGCAACCAATCAGAATACCCTAGCAACCATCTAGCAACCACTTAGGACACCTTAGCAACCACCTAGCAACACCTTAGCAACCACCTAGCAACCACTCAGAACACCCTAGCAACCGCCTAGCAACACCTTAGCAACCACCTAGCAACCACTTACTACACCCTAGCAACCGCCTAGCAACACCTTAGCAACCACTTAGGACACCTTAGCAACCACCTAGCAACCACTCAGAACACCCTAGCAACCGCCTAGCAACACCTTAGCAACCACCTAGCAACCACTCAGGACACCCTAGCAACCACCTAGCAACACCTTAGCAACTGCCTAGCAACCACTCAGGACACCCTAGCAACCACCTAGCAACGCCTTAGCAACCACTCAGAATACCCTAGCAACCACCTAGCAACCACTTAGGACACCTTAGCAACCACCTAGCAACACCTTAGCAACCACTCAGAACACCATAGCAACCGCCTAGCAACACCTTAGCAACCACCTAGCAACCACTCAGAATACCCTAGCGACCACCTTGCAACACCTTAGTAACCACTTAGCAACTAGTCAGAACACCTTAGCAACTGCCTAGCACCACCTTAGCAACCACCTAGCAACCATTCAAAACACCCTAGCAACCGTCTAGCAACACCTTAGCAACCACCTAGCAACTAGTCAGACCACCTTAGCAACTGCCTTGCACCACCTTAGCAACCACCTAGCAACCACTTAAAACACCCTAGCAACCGCCTAGTAAAATGCTAATTCATGCTAGAATCATGCTAACAACATGCTAATTCATGCTAGAATCATGCTTGTAACATGCTAATTTATGCTAGAATTATGCTAACAACATGCTAATTCATGCTAGAATCATGCTAGTAACATGCTAATTCATGCTAGAATTATCCTAGTAGCATGCTAATTCATGCTACAATCATGCTAGTAACATGCTAATTCATGCTAGAATCACGCTAACAACATGCTAATTCATGCTAGAATCATGCTAGTAACGTGCTAATTCATGCTAGAATCATGCTAACAACATGCTAATTCATGTAAGAATCATGCTACTAACATGCTAATTCATGCTAGTAATATGTTAATTCAAGCTAAAATCATACTAACATTCTATTTACACTTTAAAACCACTTCAAACTTTCAGATTCGGCTTTTCAAGCCACCATAAAGTTTGTCCTCAAACTTTAATATCTAGTTAGGCTGGCTTGTCAAAGCCAGACTACTGTTATCCTTTCTAAACTTATTATTATTATTCTTCTTCTGACTCTAAAAATCAAAATCTATCTCCTCCTTGAACTTTCGAACTATTACCACCAAACTCACACCAGACCTCCAAACTATTCTGACTCGGTATGCTATATCTCCTCAGACTGATTGGACTTTCGGTTTTCCGAAAAACGTCCCGGGACTGTCGGAAAAATCCCATAGACTTAACATTGGACCAAACTTTGTGACCTCGTAACTCTGCGTCAGACTGTCGCACAGAACTCTAACTGGGCTTATTTAACTCAGACTATCAAACTGCCAATGACTGATCACTTTTAAACTTTCTAACCACGCCCTAGCAACCACTTTTGGACCCTAGAAACTGTCCCATAGACTTCCATTCAAAAGACTCTCATTGACTTAACATGGGATCAAACTTTGTGAGCTCATAACTCTGGATCAGACTGTCCTACAGACTAATGGCTGAGCTCATTTAACTACGACTACCAAACTGCCAATAACTGATGAGCTTTTAACTTTCTAGCCACACCCCTAACTACCACATACTGCACCCTAGCAACTGTCCCGTAGACTTCCATTACAAAAGACTCTCATTGACTTTACATGGGATCAAACTTTGTGAGCTCATAACTCTGCATCAGACTGTCATACAGACTAATGGCTGAGCTCATTTAACTCAGACTACCAAACTGCCAATAACTGATGAGCTTTTAACTTTCTAGCCACACCCCTAACTACCACATACTGCACCCTAGCAACTGTCCCGTAGACTTCCATTACAAAAGACTCTCATTGACTTCCATGGGATCAAACTTTGTGAGCTCATAACTCTGCATCAGACTGTTATAGAGACTAATGGCTAAGCTCATTTAACTCAGTCTAGCCAGCAGCCAATCACTGATGGCCTTTTAACTTTCTAGCCACACCCCTAACTACCACATACTGCACCCTAGCAACTGTCCTATAGACTGTAATTAGCTGTGCTTTCAAATGCTTATAAGTCTAACATGCTAATGACATGCCAATCATGCTAGCAACATGCTACTCATATGCTAATCATGCTAATAACATGCTAACTCATACTGGAAACATGCTAATGACATGCTAATTTGTACAAGAATCATGCTAGTAACATGCTAATTCATACTAGACTCATGTTAATAACTGGCCTACATGCATATCTTTGCTTAGCAGTGTCCTATTGACTTGGGGGATGGCTCATCTGACTCAGACAACCAATGAGCATCTCAATATGATAATGAAGCTCACAAGCCACGCCCCCAAATTGATTCCATAGACTTCCATTAAAATAGGCCAAGATGCATATCTTTGCATAGCAGTGTCATAGAGACATGGGGGTTGGTTCATTTGACTTAGACAGCAAACCACAATCAAGTGCACTCTGTAACCTCGCCCATAGCAACAAAACAGAGTACCCTAGCAACCATTCATCAACAGCTATATCTCAGCATCAGAACATCGTAGAGACTTGGAGATTGGCTCGTTTGACTCATGCTAGCAAACGGAACTTCCTAAATGCTACACATGCTAGCAGTGATTAGCTACATGCTAATATTGACTAGCCAAGTACTGTAACTTGCTAGAAATGCTTACTAAGTATAAATGTTTTATCAGGCATGTATGTGAGGCTTGCCTAGTAACCAACCAGGGTACCCTAGCAACTGCCTAGCAACCATCCAAATTACCCTAGCAATCGCCTAGCAACCACCTAGCAACGGCCTAGTAATGCCTTAATAAGGGCCTAGTGACCACTCAGGACACCCTAGCAACCACCTAGCAAACGCCTTAGCAACCACTCAGAATACCTTAGCAACCACCTAGCAACACCTTAGCAACCACCAAGCAACCACTTGGGACACCTTAGCAACCGCCTAGCAACACCTTAGCAACCACCTAGCAACCAGTCAGAACACCCTAGCAACCGCCTAGCAACGCCTTAGCAACCACCAAGCAACCACTCAGGACACCCTAGCAACCACCTAGCAACACCTTAGCAACCACCTAGCAACCACTCAGGACACCCTAGCAACCACCTAGCAACGCCTTAGCAACCACTCAGAATACCCTAGCAACACCTTAGCAACCGCTTAGCAACCACTTAGGACTCCTTAGCAACCACCTAGCAACACCTTAGCAACCACCTAGCAACCACTCAGAACACCCTAGCAACCACCTAGCAACACCTTAGCAACCACTCAGAACACCCTAGCAACCACCTAGCAACATCTTAGCAACCACTCAGAACACCCTAGCAACCGCCTAGCAATGCCTTAGCAACCACCTAGCAACCACTCAGAACACCATAGCAACCACCTAGCAACAGCCTAGCAACCGCCTAGCAACATCTTAGCAACCACCTAGCAACCACTCAGGACACCCTAGCAACTGCCTAGCAACGACTTAGCAACCACTCAGAATACCCTAGCAACCACCTAAGCATGCTATGTGACATGCTAATTCATACTAGAATCATGCTAGTAACATGCTAATTCATACTAGAATCATGCTAATAACATGCTAATTCATACTAGAATCATGCTAGTAACATGCTAATGCATGCCAGAATCATGCTAATAACATGCTAATTCACGCTAGAATCATGCTAGTAACATGCTAATTCATACTATAATCATGCTAATAACATGCTAATTCATGCTAGAATCATGCGAGTAACATGCTAATTCATGCTAGAATCATTCTAGTAACATGCTAATTCATACTAGAATCATGCTAATTCATGCTAAAATCATGCTAATAACCTGCTAATTCATACTAGAATCATGCTAGCAGTATGTTAATTCATACTAGAATCATGCTAGTGACATGCTAATTTATTCTAGAATCATGCTAGTAACATGCTAATTCATGCTAGAAGCATGCTAATAACATGCTAATTTATACTAGAATCATGCTAATAAAATGCTAATTTATACTACACTCATGCTAATAACATGCTAATCCATGCTAAAATCATGCTAATGCATGCTAGAATCATGCTAATAACATGCTACTTATACTTTTTCAAACTTTGAAAAAACTTTTTCAAACATGCTAATTTATACTAGAATCATGCTAATAAAATGCTAATTTGTACTACACTCATGCTAATAACATGCTAATCCATGCTAATCCATGCTAGAAACATGCTAATGCATGCTAGAATCATGCTAATAACATGCTACTTATACTTTTTCAAACTGTTTTTAAACTAAACAAACTATTACCAACAGGCTTTGTCAAGCCAGCCTCAAAGTTTGTCTCGACGAACTTTACTGTCTAGTTATGGTGGCTTGAAAAGCCAACATACTGTTATCTCACTTAAACTTATTATTATTCTTCTTCTTCTTTCTTCTGAGACTAATTTTAAAGTCTATCTCCTCCTAACCCTTTCAAGCTTCATACCTCAAACTTTCGTCAAACCTTCAAACTGGTCTGACTCGGGTTGCTATATCTTTTCCGACTGATCCGACTTTCGGTTTTCCGAAAAACGACCCGGAAAATTCCCAAAATTCCCATTGACTTAACATTGGGTCAAACTTTGTGACCTCATAACTCTGCATCAGACTGTCCTACAGACTTCTAACTGGGCTCATTTAACTCAGTCTAGCCAGCAGCCAATAACTGATGACCTTTAAACTTACTAGCCACTCCCTAGCAACCACTTTTGGCACCCTAGCAACTGTCCCATAGACTTCCATTGTAAAAGACTGCCATTGACTTAACATTGAGTCAACCTTTGTGAGCTCATAACTCTGCATCAGACTGTCCTACAGACTAGAGTCAGGCCCCATTCAACTCAGTCTAGTCAGCAGCCAATCACTGATGACCTTTAGACTTACTAGCCACTCCCTAGCAACCACTTATGGCACCCTAGCAACTGTCCCGTAGACTTCCATTCAAAAGACTCTCATTGACTTAACATGGGATCAAACTTTGTGAGCTCATAACTCTGCATCAGACTGTCATAGAGACTAATGGCTGAGCTCATTTAACTCAGTCTAGCCAGCAGCCAATCACTGATGGCCTTTTAACTTTCTAGCCACACCCCTAACTACCACATACTGCACCCTAGCAACTGTCCTATAGAATGTAATTAGCTGTGCTATCAAATGCTTATAATTCTAACATGCTAATGACATGCCAATCATGCTAGCAACATGCTACTCATATGCTAATCATGCTAATGACATGCTAACTCATACTGGAAACATGCTAATGACATGCTAATTTGTACTAGAATCATGCTAGTAACATGCTAATTCATACTAGACTCATGTTAATAACTGGCCTACATGCATATCTTTGCATAGCAGTGTCCTAATGACTTGGGGGATGGCTCATCTGACTCAGACAACCAATGAGCATCTCAATATGATAATAAAGCTCACAAGCCACGCCCCCAAATTGATTCCATAGACTTCCATTAAAATAGGCCAAGATGCATATCTTTGCATAGCAGTGTCATAGAGACATGGGGCTTGGTTCATTTGACTAAGACAACCAACCACATTCAAGTTCACTTTGTAACCTCGCCCATAGCAACAAAACAGAGTACCCTAGCAACCATTCATCAACAGCTATATCTCAGCATCAGAACATCGTAGAGACTTGGAGATTGGCTCGTTTGACTCATGCTAGCAAACGGAACTTCATATATGCTACACATGCTAGCAGTGACTAGCTACATGCTAATATTGACTAGCCAAGTACTGTAACTTGCTAGAAATGCTTACTAAGTATAAACGTTTTGTCAAGCATGTATGTGAGGCTTGCCTAGTAACCAACCAGGGTACCCTAGCAACTGCCTAGCAACCACCCAAATTACCCTAGCAACCGCCTAGCAACCACCTAGCAACGGCCTAGTAATGCCTTAGTAAGGGCCTAGCGACCACTCACGACACCCTAGCAACCGCCTAGCAACGCCTTAGCAACCACTCAGAATACCTTAGCAACCACCTAGCAACACCTTAGCAACCACCTAGCAACCACTTGGGACACCTTAGCAACCGCCTAGCAACACCTTAGCAACCACCTAGCAACCACTCACAACACCCTAGCAACTGCCTAGCAACGCCTTAGCAACCACCTAGCAACCACTCAGCACACCCTAGCAACCACCTAGCAACACCTTAGCAACCACCTAGCAACCACTCAGGACACCCTAGCAACCACCTAGCAACGCCTTAGCAACCACTCAGAACACCCTAGCAACCATCTAGCAACCACTTAGGACACCTTAGCAACCACCTAGCAACACCTTAGCAACCACCTAGCAACCAGTTAGGACACCCTAGCAACCGCCTAGCAACACCTTAGCAACCACCTAGCAACACCTTAGCAACCACCTAGCAACCCCTTAGGACACCTTAGCAACCACCTAGCAACACCTTAGCAACCACCTAGCAACCACTCAGAACACCCTAGCAACCGCCTAGCAACACCTTAGCAACCACCTAGCAACCTCTCAGGACACCCTAGCAACTGCCTAGCAACACCTTAGCAACCACCTAGCAACCACTCAGGACACCCTAGCAACCACCTAGCAACGCCTTAGCAACCACCTAGCAAACCTTAGCAACCACCTAGCAACACCTTAGCAACCACTCGGAACACCCTAGCAACCGCCTAGCAACACATTAGCAACCACCTAGCAACCACTCAGAATACCCTAGCGACCACCTTGCAACACCTTAGTAACCACTTAGCAACTAGTCAGAACACCTTAGCAACTGCCTAGCACCACCTTAGCAACCACCTAGCAACCACTCAAAACACCCTAGCAACCGTCTAGCAACACCTTAGCAACCACCTAGCAACTAGTCAGACCACCTTAGCAACTGCCTTGCACCACCTTAGCAACCACCTAGCAACCACTTAAAACACCCTAGCAACCGCCTAGTAAAATGCTAATTCATGCTAGAATCATGCTAACAACATGGTAATTCATGCTAGAATCATGCTAGTAACATGCTAATTTATGCTAGAATTATGTTAACAACATGCTAATTCATGCTAGAATCATGCTAGTAACATGCTAATTCATGCTAGAATCATGCTAACAACATGCTAATTCATGTAAGAATCATGCTACTAACATGCTAATTCATGCTAGAATTATCCTAGTAGCATGCTAATTCATGCTAGAATCATGCTAGTAACATGCTAATTCATGCTAGAATCACGCTAACAACATACTAATTCATGCTAGAATCATGCTAGTAACATGCTAATTCATGCTAGAATCATGCTAACAACATCCTAATTCATGTAAGAATCATGCTACCAACATGCTAATTCATGCTAGTAATATGTTAACTCAAGCTAAAATCATACTAACATTCTATTTACACTTTAAAACCACTTCAAACTTTGAGATTCGGCTTTTCAAGCCACCATAAAGTTTGTCCTCAAACTTTAATATCTAGTTATTATTCTTCTTCTTCTTTCTTCTGAGACTAATTTTAAAGTCTATCTCCTCCTAACCCTTTCAAGCTTCATACCTCAAACTTTCGTCAAACCTTCAAACTGGTCTGACTCGGGTTGCTATATCTTTTCCGACTGATCCGACTTTCGGTTTTCCGAAAAACGACCCGGAAAATTCCCAAAATTCCCATTGACTTAACATTGGGTCAAAGTTTGTGACCTCATAACTCTGCATCAGACTGTCCTACAGACTTCTAACTGGGCTCATTTAACTCAGTCTAGCCAGCAGCCAATAACTGATGACCTTTAAACTTACTAGCCACTCCCTAGCAACCACTTTTGGCACCCTAGCAACTGTCCCATAGACTTCCATTGTAAAAGACTGCCATTGACTTAACATTGAGTCAACCTTTGTGAGCTCATAACTCTGCATCAGACTGTCTTACAGACTAGAGTCAGGCCCCATTCAACTCAGTCTAGTCAGCAGCCAATCACTGATGACCTTTAGACTTACTAGCCACTCCCTAGCAACCACTTATGGCACCCTAGCAACTGTCCCGTAGACTTCCATTCAAAAGACTCTCATTGACTTAACATGGGATCAAACTTTGTGAGCTCATAACTCTGCATCAGACTGTCATACAGACTAATGGCTGAGCTCATTTAACTCAGTCTAGCCAGCAGCCAATCACTGATGGCCTTTTAACTTTCTAGCCACACCCCTAACTACCACATACTGCACCCTAGCAACTGTCCTATAGAATGTAATTAGCTGTGCTATCAAATGCTTATAATTCTAACATGCTAATGACATGCCAATCATGCTAGCAACATGCTACTCATATGCTAATCATGCTAATGACATGCTAACTCATACTGGAAACATGCTAATGACATGCTAATTTGTACTAGAATCATGCTAGTAACATGCTAATTCATACTAGACTCATGTTAATAACTGGCCTACATGCATATCTTTGCATAGCAGTGTCCTAATGACTTGGGGGATGGCTCATCTGACTCAGACAACCAATGAGCATCTCAATATGATAATAAAGCTCACAAGCCACGCCCCCAAATTGATTCCATAGACTTCCATTAAAATAGGCCAAGATGCATATCTTTGCATAGCAGTGTCATAGAGACATGGGGCTTGGTTCATTTGACTAAGACAACCAACCACATTCAAGTTCACTCTGTAACCTCGCCCATAGCAACAAAACAGAGTACCCTAGCAACCATTCATCAACAGCTATATCTCAGCATCAGAACATCGTAGAGACTTGGAGATTGGCTCGTTTGACTCATGCTAGCAAACGGAACTTCATATATGCTACACATGCTAGCAGTGACTAGCTACATGCTAATATTGACTAGCCAAGTACTGTAACTTGCTAGAAATGCTTACTAAGTATAAATGTTTTGTCAAGCATGTATGTGAGGCTTGCCTAGTAACCAACCAGGGTACCCTAGCAACTGCCTAGCAACCACCCAAATTACCCTAGCAACCGCCCAGCAACGCCTTAGCAACCACTCAGAATACCTTAGCAACCACCTAGCAACACCTTAGCAACCACCTAGCAACCACTTGGGACACCTTAGCAACAGCCTAGCAACACCTTAGCAACCACCTAGCAACCACTCACAACACCCTAGCAACTGCCTAGCAACGCCTTAGCAACCACCTAGCAACCACTCAGCACACCCTAGCAACCACCTAGCAACACCTTAGCAACCACCTAGCAACCACTCAGGACACCCTAGCAACCACCTAGCAACGCCTTAGCAACCACTCAGAACACCCTAGCAACCATCTAGCAACCACTTAGGACACCTTAGCAACCACCTAGCAACACCTTAGCAACCACCTAGCAACCAGTTAGGACACCCTAGCAACCGCCTAGCAACACCTTAGCAACCACCTAGCAACACCTTAGCAACCACCTAGCAACCCCTTAGGACACCTTAGCAACCACCTAGCAACACCTTAGCAACCACCTAGCAACCACTCAGAACACCCTAGCAACCGCCTAGCAACACCTTAGCAACCACCTAGCAACCTCTCAGGACACCCTAGCAACCGCCTAGCAACACCTTAGCAACCACCTAGCAACCACTCAGGACACCCTAGCAACCACCTAGCAACGCCTTAGCAACCACCTAGCAAACCTTAGCAACCACCTAGCAACACCTTAGCAACCACTCGGAACACCCTAGCAACCGCCTAGCAACACATTAGCAACCACCTAGCAACCACTCAGAATACCCTAGCGACCACCTTGCAACACCTTAGTAACCACTTAGCAACTAGTCAGAACACCTTAGCAACTGCCTAGCACCACCTTAGCAACCACCTAGCAACCACTCAAAACACCCTAGCAACCGTCTAGCAACACCTTAGCAACCACCTAGCAACTAGTCAGACCACCTTAGCAACTGCCTTGCACCACCTTAGCAACCACCTAGCAACCACTTAAAACACCCTAGCAACCGCCTAGTAAAATGCTAATTCATACTAGAATCATGCTAACAACATGGTAATTCATGCTAGAATCATGCTAGTAACATGCTAATTTATGCTAGAATTATGTTAACAACATGCTAATTCATGCTAGAATCATGCTAGTAACATGCTAATTCATGCTAGAATCATGCTAACAACATGCTAATTCATGTAAGAATCATGCTACTAACATGCTAATTCATGCTAGAATTATCCTAGTAGCATGCTAATTCATGCTAGAATCATGCTAGTAACATGCTAATTCATGCTAGAATCACGCTAACAACATCCTAATTCATGCTAGAATCATGCTAGTAACATGCTAATTCATGCTAGAATCATGCTAACAACATGGTAATTCATGCTAGAATCATGCTAGTAACATGCTAATTTATGCTAGAATTATGTTAACAACATGCTAATTCATGCTAGAATCATGCTAGTAACATGCTAATTCATGCTAGAATCATGCTAACAACATGCTAATTCATGTAAGAATCATGCTACTAACATGCTAATTCATGCTAGAATTATCCTAGTAGCATGCTAATTCATGCTAGAATCATGCTAGTAACATGCTAATTCATGCTAGAATCACGCTAACAACATCCTAATTCATGCTAGAATCATGCTAGTAACATGCTAATTCATGCTAGAATCATGCTAACAACATCCTAATTCATGTAAGAATCATGCTACCAACATGCTAATTCATGCTAGTAATATGTTAACTCAAGCTAAAATCATACTAACATTCTATTTACACTTTAAAACCACTTCAAACTTTGAGATTCGGCTTTTCAAGCCACCATAAAGTTTGTCCTCAAACTTTAATATCTAGTTTGTACTGAAATCCTTTGCAACACCATAAAAGTCTTTACTGTCACGTTTCTTCGATTTCATCTGCCCTTGCTCTTATGCCAGTGCAGTGTAATGGTTAAGAAGATGGGCTGCTAACCAAGAAATCCCATATTCCATCCTGCCTTATCAGCATTTTGACCTTGTAGTGAGCAGTATAGCTTCAGGGGTGCTGTCCCAGCAATTAATGTACTGTAAGTCACTCTGATTAAAAAGCAGCTGCTAAATGGCACGTAACTACAAATGACATTTTCAGAGACTCATAAACTCACTCTGTCCTTCCACCGCAAGCTGTAGATCATCAGGCATAAGCAGCAATCACAAAGACTGTTAATGCAACATATTATTTTTGATTACACACAAGGTGTCATTCTGACCAGTTTTGCCAGTTTTTTTTTAAGGGGGTAAGAAGGTTAGCATTCTGGCACAGGACGTCCACCCCAGATTGACAAGTTACTTTATCGTGGAGACCGTGTGGGACTGTCTCATCAGTCATCGAAATGTTTGACTTCTACCTGACAGGGGTCGAGGAGGACTGATGTAGAATTTGTGTCACCTCTGCGTGTGAGTGAGTGTGTGTGTGTTTGTGTGTTTGTGTGTGTGTGTGTGTGTGTGTGTATTTGACTGCCACTGAGGGCCCATCTCACAGTCTGTGCATCTGACAGGGTTGTTCAGGTTCACTTGAATTACACAAGTCCTCTTGATTTTTGATTCATCTGAGAGCACTCCGAGGGTGGAGAACAAACATACTTTGCTGGTTTGGAGAGAGTTCACATTTCTCTCTCTCTCTCTCTCTCTCTTTCTCTCTCTCTCTCTCTCTCTCTCATTTGTATGCATTTAAAGGAAAAGTTAGTACACAAATGTAAATTGTCAACATATTCTTAGATTTTTCTAATGCATAAATTAATTAAAGTGATTAAAACTGTTGTCACTTGGAACTCTTAAGCTGTTTTCACTTGATTATTATTATTTTTTTTAATTATTATTATTTTTAATTAAAACAATGGGTGTATTCACTTTTTAGAGTTAAGTCTCTTTAAAAGCAACAAGGTAACTATAACTACTTTTTGCAGTGTATCATTAATAAAAAATATTGTTGCATTGTCTTTTTTTTGCATCTGACTTTTTGTCAGACATTATTATACTTTTTATTAAACTTGAGTGAGGGTGATGGACCGATGCTAAATATACCAAAATGTATTACATAAAATTTGCTATGGTAACTTTCTAATTTAATGATATTTAAAATTATATAAATAAAAATACTTTTGGTGTATTATTAATTATATATTTGTTTATATTAATTTTTTACTTCTTACAATAAAACCACAAACAACTTTATTTATAACACAATGGAGTTCAATGTTTTTTTTTTCCACTGATAATGAAATATGTGTCCTAATAGTATTTTTAGAAAGTTTGCCACAAATACATATGTCAATATCTAAAAAAAGTGTTTTTTAGCATTTAAAGCATTTAAAAAAAATCTGATTAATTCACATTTAATTGAAGCATTTAATTTCAGTTTAGCTTTTTTGTATTGCAGCAATTAAAAAAAAAAAAAGTTTATGTTGAATTAGTAAGGATGATATCTGTATGAGGGATTCACCCCAACCTTCCCCATCATGTGTCCATAGTTTGCGCATCTCTGCTCTATACCTACATTAGGTCACTTTTTTATGTTTTGACCTATTAAAATATATCAGCATCTTCATATTTTGTGAAGGAATCCCTTATTTTTGTCATTTTAGGGCTTGACAGATCAAGTCCTTATTCACTTTAATTATACTGAAAAGTGGCCTGTGTTGGGGGTAATGCATTACAAGTAATGTGAGTTAAGTAATAATATTTCTTTACTAAGTAACAAGTAATGCATTACTTTTAAAAAATAAGTAATAATATCTGAGTTGCTTTTTAAAAAAATGTAATGTGAGTTACTTTTAAGTTTAGTTAATTCACTTTAAAAAAATACTTAATTTATAATAAACATAGTCACGTTAAACACAATGAGAGACTACAGGAACAGACGAAAACGAAGACAGTAGAGCTTTACATTTCTGCGATGGAAAGTTCTCATTATTTTGTGCACATGAAAGAAAAGGAAAGAGGATTATCTGAATGGAGTTCTCTGAAGATAACATACATTTATGTGTTGTTTTTTTTAAGGTAAATAAAGGTTATAGAGTGTGTTGTTAATTGCAGAGCCCCTCTATTAAAAAAAAAAAAAAAAAAAAAAAACCCTGCAAGTTCTGAAAGAGATCAAGCCTCAGCTTGGTCAGAAAAAGTAACACAAAAGTAACATAATGCATTATTTGCCTAAATAGTAACCAAGTAACGCAACTAGTTAATTATTTGGGGAGTAACTAAATATTGTAATGCATTACTTTCTAAAGTAGCTTTCCCCAACATTGAAAGTGGCCATCACATTTCTTTAAAACATATTAATAAAAACTAAATAAATAAAAAAATCAATCTAGGAAAATTTGGAAATAACTATACCTACATTACTGAAATTGCAAAACTTGTTCATTTTTCACAAATCATGAATGCAGGGACATTTTATTGATGAATAAAACCAATTTTCTTGTGCAGTCCTTTGCCCAGTGCAATGTACAAAACTTTTCACAAGACCTTAAAAGATTTTTATAAACATTTTTGTAAACATTTGATTGCATTTAAACCATTTCCATATTCAGACTTTTCTCTCATCTTTTCACTTGGTTATATATATAAGTTTTATAAGAAAACCATTTATTAAATAAAAAATCTCAAAACCATGTAAAAACAAAGTAAAAAGCATGATTACTTTATCTCTTATTTTCTTTTGTTAACCCTGTTGCTCATGTGTATTGCAACGTGTAATACAACTTTACCAGCAGGGGACTGTTATTGTATAAACTATATTCAGTTGCCACTGGGCACTTTGCTTTGAAAGTGCCTTAAAGTTAACATGTTTCATCTGAAAAATGTACCTAATGTGTTGCATAAATGTAGAAAAAAAGACATGTATTTTTCAATCACCCCTACAGTAGGTCTAATGCTCCACTACAGAAAAGCAAGTCATGAGTGTTTTAGTAATGTAAAAGAGTGTAAATGAATGCATTCAAAAATATATATTATAGTCTAGAATTGAAAACAAATTATTCTAAATAATAAACAATCATGCAGGGTTTTAAAATGAAGATAAAACATAATCAGCATGATGCACAATGTAATGTATAACATACAAGTGGCATCACTCAGAGTGAGTAAGAATAACCCATTGTTTAATACCAGCTTTGTATTATGAAAACATATTCATAGAGTGCCAGAATGCCGTGGGCCACAGCTGCAATCTATGCTAGACACATTAAGGGGAAATTAAAGGAACCAAATGTGTTTTTCTCATCTCCACTATAATAACCCATATTAAGCACAAGCAGAGAAGAAAAGAACAAGAAAAACAGAAACTGAAAAAGGTAAAGAGTCTTATATATCAAGTTGTTGAAGCTGAGTTTAATCAGAACATCAGTGAGTTGATATTTGCATGCTCAAACACTTAGAGAATCTATTTCAGGGACTCAGTGAAGAGGACGTCAGGTTGGAAAACAAATGGACGGTCGTGTTGAGTTGACCACATCTTTGTGTTCACAACTTAAGGATGTTTAGAGCCCAGGTGTTAGTTTATATGCGGGTTTCTCACTTGAATAGATCTGACTATTTATGTTTTGTCACGATCCAGAATAGTTGTGTTCTTCAAAATTCATTTAGGTGTTATTGTTATAGCAACAGGTCTGTAAGCCAAAGTTCCTGTTAAGGCAAGTCATTTCACTTGGTTTCAATCTTTGAAATGCCTCTCGGGCACTATGCTCGGGCATTTTACCTGTATAGGGAGACATCAAATTCTCCAAAACTGTTTGCCTATAGCTTACAATTACATTACATATTTGGAATCACCAATGAAATTAAACAACAACTGTCTCAATCACCAATTTAGTTTCTAAATGTTTAAATCAAATAAAATCGGTCACACTTTACAATAAGGTTCATTAGTTAATGTTAATTAATGCATTTACTAACATGAACAAACAATGAACCATACATTTACCACTGTATTTGTTCATATTAGTTATTGTTAGTTAATGAAAATACAGTAGTTCATTGTTAGTTCATGTTAACTCATGGTGCATTAACTAATGTTAACAAGCATGGACTTGGTTAGCATTAGTAAATGTTCAATTATGATTAATAAATGCTGTACATGTGTTGTTCATGATTGGTTCATTTTAGTAAATGCATTAATGAACCTTATTGTAAAGTGTTACCATAAAGTCAATAGTTTTTTATCTTGCCCAAGTTAATATAGACTAGAAAGGAACAAGATCATGACACCAACCTCATTTATGGCCATGTTACACATTATTATCCTTTGAATAATGCTTCCTTAGATTACGTTGGTCTTCTGAAGTAATTCACAACTTGGTCTTGATAAAGAATCTCCTTCAGAAATGACAGCTTTGTTTACTAGTTTGTGGGTGTTTGAGTAGTTGCTGTCATGTGATGTGCATTTGACAGGATGGGTTCCTTGCGTTCACTGTAAAAAATTTTAAGCCAGTTCAACAAAAAAAATCTTAGTACTAATTTCCTTCTGTTTTTTCTTGTTTACTCAACTTTTGAAAACATCAGCTACACTGACTGAAAATAATTTGTCAGTGAAACAAAAAATGTCTAGTTGAGTCAACTTAACATTAGTAGTTTTCTGGAAACCTGCACCTGCAGCACAACAAATATTTTTAAGTTGTGCAAACTGAACATTTCTTGTCTGCAGGACTGAAATGACAGAAGTTGAGTGAACAAGAAAATACAAAAGGAAATTAGTACTAAGAAATTATATGTTACCAGAGCAAAAGTTGTGTTAACTGAACATTTCTTGTCTGGATGGCCTGAAATGACAGAAGTTGAGTGAACAAGAAAATACAAAAGGAAATTAGTACTAAGAAATTATATGTTACCAGAGCAAAAGTTGTGTTAACTGAACATTTCTTGTCTGGATGGCCAAAAATGACAGAAGTTGAGAGAACAAGAAAATACAAAAGGAAATTAGTACTAAGAAATTATATGTTATCCGAGCAAACACACATGGCTCTGTTTTTTTAAGTTGTGCTGACTGAACATTTCTTGTCTGAATGGTCTGAAACTACAGAAGTTGAATGAACCAAAAAAATACAATTGGAAATTAGTACTAATAAATAAAATGTTATCGGAGTAAACACACATGGCAAAAAAAAGACATACATTTTACCAAAACATTCATTTTCTTGCGGTTCTTCACTAAAGTACAAAAACAAGGTAGTGTATCTGTAAAAAAAAAACAAAAAAAAAACAAACACTAAGTCAAATTAATCACATGAAAAGGAAACACAATTATATTAAATATATAACAATTACAGCACATCTCTGAGACTACCTTACACTATCAATTTTAATAACCTTAGAATATCCCATAAATTATTCACAACACCCTGCTGAAAAAACAGCGTAAGCTGGTAAGGTATGTTTTGATGCTGGTCTCAATGCTGGTTTTGCTTGTCTCAATGCTGGTCTTGCTGGTTTCAGTGCTGGTTTTGCTGGTCTAAGTGCTGCTCCTGACCAGCATTGAGACCAGCAAGACCAACATTGAAACCAGCATTAGGACCAGCATTGAGACCAGCAAAACCAGCATTAAGACCAGCAAAACCAGCATTAAAACAAGCAAGACCAGCATACCAGCATCAAAACATATACCTTCCCAGCATAAGCTGTTTTTTTTTTTGTTTTTTTTTCCAGCAGGGCAATTAGAGCAATCAATCTGAATTACTAGTTGCCTTGAGATATAAATCTTAGTATTTGTTGTAATTCATTTCAAAATCTATACTTGCATAATTACGTTTTGTGCTGGTACCTTGGCTGGTCATGGATAAATATGATATTAAAACTGCCAGTAAAGGATCTTACTTTAGTAATAAGTGTTCCACTGTATACACCTTCAGTTCAAAATGAACGATTTATTACTATTATTTTGGTTTTGATTTGATTTTGTTTGCTTAATATAATAATAAGCAGTTGGAATATACGCGCTGTCACTTTAAGAGCCACCCTAGATAGTAAAATACACTTGGACTAGTTCCAGCTAGATTCGCTGCCGCATCCGAGCCAGAATCGGCCCGCGAGTAATGTGCGCTGCAGCCCGGAGCTGGCGCAACTCAATATACCTTGATATAAAACCTTTTGGTTATATTGGTACTTGATACATGGTATTACAACCATTTGAATTTATATACCAGCAAACGCAGGCTATAATGTAAAGGCAAAGTGTAGGCACTGCATTCAACCTTTGAATAAAATGCAAACAGCATACATATCCAATAACAAAAATTATCAAACAAAGGACAAAATAAATAATAATAATAAACATTTATTGATTGCAATAAACAAATAATACTAAACTTGAATAAAATATTTTGTAGTGCACAAGTAATAATAAAACTACACAATAAAGACACACAGGAAGATTTAAAGACAAAATCTGAAATTGCACACATACACAGAAGTTTTTAAAACAACCCTGTTTTCCCAATAGACTTGAATTAAAAAATTGTACAAGACATATCTTAAAACAGCTCAATTTTATATAAACCTGAATATAGAAACCAATTTAAGATATAGCAAGAATCATCTTACAAATACCCATGACAATATGTAAAATATACAAGTCAAAATTGTAAAAAGAACTGCAAAATTCTTAAGAAACATTTTTAATAAATGTAATAAATAAAACATAATAATACATTTAAATGAGTGAGATGATTATATATATATATATATATATATATATATATATATATATATATATATATATATATATATATATATATATATATATAATTTGACTTGTATATCTTTATATGTCTTGTGCAATTTTTTATTAATATTTTTATTATATTATGTTAATTAAAAATGTATTAAGATGCTTTTTCAGAATTTAGCATATTGTCATTTTTATATATATATATATATATATATATATATATATATATATATATATATATATATATATATATATATATATATATATATATATATATATAATTGGAAATAAAAGAAACAAATTACCCAAGTATCAGGGAACATCTTAATACACTTAAAATGTTGTTTAAAAAATAAATTATTGATGTAGACATTTGACACATTAGCTTTCTCTTCTTCCCTCCTTCCTCCAGCCCTGTCAGGAGCACGTTGTAGCCACCTTGTAATGCATTTTTCCACTTCTTTATCAGTGGTGTGGTATGGACATTTCTCCTCACTACATCTGTGATTAAAAGATAAACAAACAATTAGTAGTGAAAAAGTACAAATGAAAAAAGAAAGATGCTTGCTCTCATATAAGTACAACCTAAATGGGACTATATATAGATGTTTTGTTCCTTTGATTAATGATTCAAAGAAATACACAGATGGAACTGCCCCTAATTGTACTGAAATGTATATTTAAAACCAACTTACTGACTAGACAGTCCTAAGGGAGAGTGCATGAAAGGCCACATTTTGGTTTGCCCTGCTCCAGTTAATTTGTTCAGCCAAAAAGTGAGCCAAAAGCTTTCCCGGGACACACCAAACTGCTTAGTGGAAAACACCCATGATTCCAAAGTAGGCTACCTACGAAGCAAAAAAACACATAAATAAATAAATAAATAAATAAACATAAAACACTTAGAAATAAGCAAGAAACTTACCAGTTTCTTCATTTGTTCGGGCTGCTCGTTTAGTTGATTTTCAAGTTTTTACAAATCAAATTGGACAAAGAAAGGTCAAATGTGTTTACATCTGGAATTTCATCACGTCTGTTTTGGTTTTGCTGATTTGTGAGAATCAGGCACAGTTGCTGCTTTATGACGTAACATGATTTTAAAACTTTTTTTCAGTCGTGCTAAAAAAGAAAAATAACAAATTAGTATAAATCAACCTGTTGCTTATTCTCATGCAACTTGTGTAAATACAACAGTGGGTTAGACACTGCTGATATTCTCTAGTTGATCTTTACTTTCTAGCTGCATTAAGCCATTACAAATTTAGTGATGTCTTGAATTCTTACAAAGACATGACGAGTTGCAATAAGTTGTCTTGATCTCCGACTGCACTTGAACAAGGACTGTAAATGTTCATAGGTGTACTGGAATGTACAGCATCTGTGCATCTTGATGGTGTTCTTAAGGATCCTGCCATAGTCATTGGTGGTGATGGTACTTGTGGTGCTGCATCAATTTCTGAAATCTTCATATCAGTTTTTTCTCCAGCCTCTTTGTTCCAAATACTTTTTCTTCATCACGTTCACTATAGTTGTGTCTTTAATGCCCCTTGATCAGATACATTTACAAAACAAAACATTATTTTAGTATAGTGCAGGGCACTAGATCAATGACAATGGCAGTGTAATAGATCAATGACATAATGTTGACAGTATGTGTTTAAAATAATTGCAAACAAACCTGTTCTTTCTTTAGGTGTATGACGGGCAATCACCGTCCTCATCTGTCTGCAAGCCAAGCTGAGTCGAGCTTCCTCGTGTGTCTATAATAAAACATCACATTGTTGTTAACCTCCCCCAAAAAGTTAAAATCCTGAAATACTATCAAAGTTAATTAATGGCTATAATACCTATGGTGTAAATAATCAGCTCACTGAAGGTTGCACAGGATTTATTCAGAGATTCATGCAGAGTGACAGCCTTATGAATCTTAGACATAGATTTGTAAGATGGCCAAGCACATGCATTATTCTGTACCCATGAAGATTAACCTACCATTGTGAAAAATGTTTGATGATGATAGCCAATAACAATAAACCATTTCAGCTGTTTGTGAAGCAATTAGTAATGTAAAGTCTGAAAAGCTCAATCTATGTTGAAAATGTATCAGCAGTTTACAGGTTATAATGGACTTTAATCACCCAACTATAACATGCCTATTCACATGTTCATAAGAATGTGCTATTGGTCTCTGTGATGTGCTACAAAATGACCTCACTAACCTTTGTTAAACAAGAACAGTAAGACTTAACCGAAAAAATATTCATTTATACTCATTCATTTAAATCAGAAAGTATAACTGTCAATAACCAAAAAATAAAACCCATCAAAATCTGCTTTAAGAAATTTAGTTTTACATGTGCAAATTACAACTTGAACATAAGATATAATTGATTCACATAGGCTAACACATATAAATTAAAGCACATACTAATATATTTCTCTTAATAATAGAATGATAATTTAAAGAGAACAGTAAACGATCACTGATGCACTGCATAAACAAGTTAAACAATAACCTAACAATAACCTAACACTGTGAAAATGTTTTAAGCATTAAATTCGCAAAGTATACAGTATACAAGCAGCAAAAACCTTACCTTTCTGACTGGAATCCACTGTTTTGAAACGCCAAACTTCTTTTTCTTCTTGTGATCATCATAGCGGTTGGCAACCAGCTTTTGGAACATTACCGCCACCGTCTGGATTGGAGTTTGGACCAAGAGTTGACTCACGCATGTGTTTCTTATGAAACCAAACTTCTGCTTAAAAAACAGTCTGCATGGAAGCGTGCTATCTCGAAAATAAGCGCATTTTACACTGTTTTCCCTAGATGATATATATAATCCATTTATAAATAATATTGTTTTGTTTGCATCTAAACATTGCGACCATCCACACTAAATGTTTTTATTATTTTGTTGCTGTTGTACCATATATATTTTCTCAAATTATCATTAAACGTGGAGCTAACAAATTACTAGATAAAATAAGAATTTAATCGGTTGTCATTAGTTACACAAGCCGAGTCCTTATACGAGCCGAGACAGACTCGGGCCAGATAGGGTTAACAGGAATCTGGGCAGTGTTTACAGCTGCATCACAAACGCATGTGCGCGAGCGAGCTGCGGGCCACACTCCGCCCGTATAACACTCGTTGATGCCGAGTCGGAGCCGGAGGCGCCGAAGGGCAGCGGAGCTCGGGCCGATTACTTTCTGCTACCCGGGGCATGGATATGATTTACGGCAACACAAATATTCATTCACTCTTATCACATAACAAAGAGAGATTATGTGAATAATCACTAAGCGCCGCATCTGCACACATTTTTGCGCGTATATGATGAACATTTAGGAGGACAAATTTAGATGAAGTGTCTTAAACAAAGAACTACAATCTTTGCACACTTACTATTAAGATTGCTCTTCCACGGCTTGCCTCTTTCCTCACCGAAGTACAATGCTTCCAGTTTCTCCCGCCTGAGACGTTGACGTTACGTAAGCGCAACCATCATAACGAGGGCGTGGTTTAGCTCAGGACAGAATGATGCTATATCGTCCTTTGAGAAACATATTTTTGAGTGCGTGGTTTATTTTTAAATATTGGAATATCAAAGTATGCCTTTCTTTTTTTAAAGGGTAATGAATAAACACGAGATGATAATGTGTGTGCAAGCTTATTTCTGCAAATGTGCACCAAATAAAGTTAAATTGCAAATGAAAAGTTTCAAATAAAGTTACTATAAGTATTGTAGTGTTTTTTGTTGTTTTAATAACAATGTGAAGAATAACGATATTTATTATTGTATTAATAATAATAATAATAATAATAGCATTTTCACTCAGCATTTACTTTTTAATACAAACCATGAAAGGTTCTATACTCATTCATTCATTTTCTTGTTGGCTTAGTCCCTTTATTAATCTGGGGTCGCCACAGCGGAATGAACCGCCAACTTATCCAGCAGGTTTTTACGCAGCGGATGCCCTTCCAGCCCCAACCCATCTCTGGGAAAAGGTTCTATACTGCCATTGATAATTTTTTTAGAATATTTAACATGTTTGAAACCTTTTCAATCAACAAAAGGTTATGCTACTTGTATATTCATTGCATTAAAAAAGTCAGAGATTGACTTAACACAAAAAAACAAGTTGGCAGATGCTTTTTTGAATGAACTAGCAAAGTGTTGCTCACAAAACTCATCTTTTTAACTTAATGAATAAAATCTTTGTTTAAGTTGATTGAATGTGTTAAATGTAGTTGTACAGACTTTTTTACAGATTTTTGCTGAACCAACAAAAAAAATCAAGCAATTTCAACATTTGTCAAGTTGGATTTTTTACAGTGTTCATTTCATACATTACAAAAGTGTTTTGGTTCATTTAAAAGTACAGATTTTAAAATTTATATGAATATATTTCTTATATCTGTGAAGCAAGTATTCACTGAAATTTCAGAACGTAAGCCATCGGGTTCAATCTTCTTTCCCGCAGGACCATCAGTCTAAAGCGATTGAAGATTGGCTCTTGTACTAGTAGGCGGGGCTTCATTCGCCATATTGACCGTTTACGAGTGACATGTCTTGTGTATTCTGTAGTCTTTATGTAAACTCAAATTTTCTCTGGTGTAGATTGTGTAATTTCAAGCAAGATGATAATAAAACTATGTACCAACTTCTGATGTTTTCTTACAAGAGTACTCTATTAAGTGAGGGAGGAATTTCAGTATTGTAAAATTATATATAAGCAAAACAAAAAAAAGAATGGAAAAATGTTTAAAGCTGTTGTGTGATTTACATTAGGAAATAAAAGTACAAAAAGTGGGTAATAGCTTTTTTTTTTTTTTTTACATTTTTATTGATGCTTTAGTAGGGCTGGGCGATATCATGTTCGATATCATTTTGTATTGATAATTATTGAATAATTTTAAACAATCAATTTAGGAATATTAGGATTTTTTTTATTTAACCTCTTTATTTTAATTTACCTAATTTACCTTTATTACTAAGACAGATAGTTTTAATAGTCAAAAACAAATTTATTTAAACAAAATATCTGATCTGATTATAATAAAATAAACATAGATGTTAAAGTGAGTCTTAAATTTGATAAATAAAATGTTACAAAGTGTGTGCAATTGTAAAAGTAGATCAACGTCTGTAAGGTGTCAATAATAATGATACAGTAAAACTTAAACTCTGTAAACAAAAGAAATGATAATAATCAAAACTGAGCTTTCAAGTAAAGAAACCAACAATTACTCAAATAGATATTGCAACATTACAAATTGTGAAGTTGAATGACTACATTACCCACTATGTTAAAAAATCTGTCAGATGGGCAGCTAGTGGGAAGAAACCAAAAAGCCAATCTTGTGACATTTTTTTATTTATTTACAATCTCTTCACTGTTGCTAAATGGCACTCATTTTCGCATGTTTTGTTATTCTGACCTGAAGTGACAAGCTCAAGCATGTGCTTTCCTTCACCATTTTCTATGGGGTCTCTCATAACTAGGTGACTGTTTTCTAAGAGGATGACAAACAGAAATCATTTCTGCTGCTTCGATGCATGTTTTTGGAGAAAAGTAAAAAGCACTGCAGTGTTTGGGTGCACTGTGTTTGTAATATAAAGGTAATTATTGCCATTATTACAGAAATGTGTATGTTCTATACAAAATGTGAAGCAGATTGGTTAGTTCTGATTACATAAATCATGGTAGCATTGCTTTCAAGGCATGCGCTCAGCAGCCACGTTTTAATAAAACTATAGCATTTCATACCGAAACTACATACCTAACTTTTTTTTATCGATATCGACAATGGTATTCGGTCAATAAATCCAGATATTGATTTTATCGCCCAGCCTACTTTTTAGTGCCCAATATGTTGACTTTAAGTACTAATATACTTCTCACATAGACCATTTTCACTCAAAAGGTGACTTAGAAATTTTAATTCATTATATTGTTTTCTGTGAGCAAGTTAACAAGATGATTCTCACATCATTTTAAAGCAAAAACACTAGGCTACAAGATCCAGTCCTCAAAAGTCTTGTGCACAAATGTTCTCTGTGTGTTTCACGGCCTTGTTTTAATGACTTCAAAATGATTTTCACTAACCACGCATAAACGTTTCTTTCTCAAAAACACAAACACATACAAACATTCTGCTTAGGTATTATTGTAGGCCAACTTGTGCTGTTTACAGTGTTATCACACTTCAGCCATTTATATGTTTTTAAGATAATGAAAACAACACAAATGTCAGTGCATGTCAAAACTTTTTCAGAGCCCCAAAACACCCTCAGAACCCAGAGGGTTAAAATATTAATATGGACCCTTTATGTTCACGTATCTACTTTGGAACAGGTATTTAAATTGCCAGTTATTCCTTACACTATAAGAATGTTTCTGATTAAGAATCTATTTTAAATGTAAAACTAAATTAAGTATGTATATGTATAAACTAAATATTATACTATATAGGGCGATATGACCTAAAATTGATATCATGATATTTTTCATCTTTTGAACGGTGATGGTATAATATCACAGTATAATAAGCTTTTTTTTTTTTTTTTGGTACATTTTGGGAGGAGTAGCCTGTCCTGTCACTTTAGTATGTGAATAAAATTAATATTTTATTATTTTTATAATAAAATTTTTATAATATTTTATAAAATTTTTATAATATTTTTATAATATAATAAGTAAATTGTAGGTATCTTTATCAAAAAGCGACATGGGAGAGTATTTTGCATTCTCAACATGTTTATTTTGCAAAAAACCTGAAGAACACCAAAAAGAATTTAAGAGCACCAGAAAAAAAAAATGGGAGCACTCACCAAAAATGTATGAGCACCATTGCAAATTGTATTTTAAGATATATATTGTATTTTAAAACAACATCAATTAGGACTAACAAAAACAGAAACAACTATCTAACTAATGCTGAGATGACATTGATATTTGTGTGCAATAATTCAAAAATGTATGTCTAAAAATTATAGAATAATAATTATGATGAAAATGACAACGATAGTAACAATGAATTACATTTCTCATTATGATGCTGCCTAGAATGTGCTTGAATGTGAGTTATCTGTTATAAAAAGTCTTTTACTTTATGAAAAATAAATTTATGGTTTGCATCAAACAAAAATGAAGCATTGCAGTAAGAAATATATTGTTTTTATATGCATGTCAATTTAATAAATAATATTTCTGCTACAAAACAAATGAAAGACTATAATAAATAATTCAATTCAATGCTGAAAGCTGCAAAACAGTCATCAGTAACTAAATAGCAAAATAACATATATATATATATATATATATATATATATATATATATATATATATATATATATATATATATATATATATATATATATATATATATTAGGGATGTAACGGTATCAGAATTTCACGGTACGGTAATACCTCGGTATGAATGTCACGGTACGGTATTTATTGAATCATTTACAGGAAAAAACAAAACTTATGAAAATACTCCAAAAAAGTGCCAAAAGTGTCAATGACATACAAATTAGTCATCTATCTGTAAGCTTTGAAACAGGAACTTCAATTTTAATAACAAAAAATTATTAAACCATGTAAAAAAAAAGTTTCAATTTAGTATTGTTGAAAACTCATCACATTCAACATTTAATCACACTCAGCCCACCTACCCAGATGAGAGCTCTGCTAGTCGGACTTCTCATCAAGCATCTCCCGCTGGATCTAATCTCACTATATTTATTAAACGGGATATTTCATTTATCTTGTTGTCTTTATCTAACGACATATTCCCTGACTTTGGGCATTGGAATCTGTTACTTGTTCTCAGGTAACGTGTTTTGGCTGAGCGCAAAGATAAGTTAATGATTAATGTAACCACGTACATTCTGTATATTGACTGATCGCTTGCCTTTATTTCCTATAATGTATAAACTTATTGTATGTTACACTTTTAAAATGGCCATTATTGATTCTTAAAACTGATACTCAGCAAAAGAGAGGGTGCGTTTCGTATTTTCACTGAAATTGAAAGGAGGCAGTTGTTATCGGCTCCGTTTTGTTATAAATGTCCACACAGTGAAGATGACGCTCATCTTATGCAGCACGGCGCCTCAACATGTCTGCTGTCTAAGTTGCTAATATTAAAATGAAAATAGGCAGTTCCTTAAATCATGTTTACATTTTATTGTTGAGAAAGTGAAACAACGAAGCCAGGGTGATGTGAATTAAGTTATAAAGTACACTGTTCCCTTTGAAGATTTACCCGTGTCCTCGGTATAGTCTGCTTTTCCATATCAAACTGAGAAGAAGAGACTGCAGCCTTGATCAAACTTGCGAAGTCTGAACTTACACGGAAAGAATGCAGCACTGAACTGTGCGTGTTAGGCTACTTAATATTCAGGAAAAGCCCCAATCAGAGGCGAACGTCTGCAGCCCCGCCTCCGTTTTCAGACGTCTCCGTTTTCCATCATCCACAATGAGACGGAGCAGCAGCGTTTCAGAATGAAAACAACCTCTCCTGCGTTTTCGAAACGCTCCGTTTTCGGCGCTCGAGAACTCCGGCGTAGTGTGGACAGTTGGCGTAACCGTAGCAAAACTTATGTAAACGGGGCCTTAGAGTTTTCCAGCTCTTTTCATCCCCGCTTCTAGCAGCACACTCCATTTCCGCATTACTGGATCTGTAGCGACAACAGACCGCAAGGGATGATGGTCAAGCATGGGCTGATGGGAACAGTAGTTTTCGTTACCTCCCGTTCGCTTCAATCGCCTGAGCAAATTTTCTCAGAAGACCTATAGTTTTACCGAGTCATGCGACTTCGGTAATATCGAAAAAAATTAATATTGCGGTATGACGGTATTTACAATACCGTTACATCCCTAATATATATATATATATATATATATATATATATATATATATATATATATATATATATATATATATATATATATATATATATATATATATATAAAGAAAGAATGACAAAATAAAGCAAGAAAAGTCTAACTTCTGCCACTCTTTAAAGGTTTTGTTTTTTGTTTGTTTCATTTTAAATGCTCAGCCTCATTTTTCTGTGTTTGTGGAAACCAGACGAGTCAGCCGCACCAATATATGAGCAGGCAGAGCAGGATTCTCGCGATGACCACCGGCGCAATACCACTCTTTGTAATGAGCCCCAGTTTCAGTGTAAACTTAGTAAAGGCGAGCTTCTTTAGCGATGATGTGTGCAGTATTAGATTTTACATTTAGCAAACATTTGCGCTGAACAAGCAGTGAATGCAACGCATTGAGATTTGGGCGCCTTCTCCGAAAACTCAAGTTCTCTGAGACTTGATTGGTCTTAGCTAAGTGGGGTTTGCAAACCTGTTTACTTTTCACTTCTCAGCCGCTTGCATTCCCAGCGGTCACAAAAGCTCTCTGTTATCTGGCAGCGGAAAGCCTTCAGTCATTGACAGCTAATACGAACCAAAATAGGGGCAGGGAAGAGCGATTCAGCACGTTTTTAGAAAAAATTCAAAACAGGTCGCACTATAACCATTATATACAATCGCACACTTGCTCTGAAAGATATTATGAGGTTACATAGCTTGAATGTCGGGCGCATATAATTGATTTATTACGGTATCGACGGTATTAGAAAATCCATGTCGTGGCGCAATGTCACACCGTTAATGACTATGACACCGGTGTACCGCCCACCCCTATTATACTAGTATAATAGGCGTTCAACAAAACGTAATAGCCTACAAATAACCTACAACAAATGTGCAAAGTTACATTGTTTTATTTAACTAACTAATTTGCTACAGATGTTATGTAATTTAGCTCACTTGACTGATAATTGCATATTAATCCGATGCTGTCCTAAAGCTGTTGTCCTGCTACCAGACAATCCCTGCATTAAAAATCATGGTTACAAGAATCGATAGCTCTGTCCTTCACAACAAACAAAAGCACACACATCAATCTCAGATCATTTCTTTCAGATATTTTAATATGATTTGCAAAGTTGTTTGAGGAACCAAAATGGCCAGAGATTGTAATTATTGTTGTTAGGATTGAAAGAACCCAGGATCTGCCAAGTCATCTTGGATTATTTGTCCAAGATATAAAGACCTGACCCAAGGTTGTCATTCATTTTCTAATCACTCTATTACACAGACTTTTAGACCATTGGACATGTTATTTTGACTAGGTTTACTTGGAGATCTAGGATTTAACGTCAGAGGCACCATTGTATATGAGGCGCCGTTGCTTTCAAAATTCACTTTCAAGTCTATTTGGAGTAGTTTAAGCCATGTAAATTGAGTTTTTCTTTATGGGAAAATGTAGAAATGGCATCAAGCCTGGCCTCTAAAGAATAAAAGTCTCTTCTGATTTAGTGGTGTGGTATTTAAAAGGCCCTTCGTGGTCATTTGATCATGTAGAGAGGATATCGATGTCTTTTCTTCACCATGTCATATAGGCTTTCTTAGATTAGATCAGTGCTGATGCGTTTTTGTTCTGTTTGATCAAAGAAATGGGATTGGAAATCATTAAGGCCGACTGTCCACTGTGCACCATGCCTAGGGTTCTTTGTCCATCCCTAATAGTTTGCTTTTGCATGTTGGAAAACAAGAATTTGTGGCTGTGGGCATCTGCTGCAGTGCTGAGATAAAGGGAGGGAGAGGAACCTCTTCTCTTCGATCGCTATGCTGCATTTAATAGTTGCACAGTCTTTTTCTGGCCAGCAAAAGAACGGACACTTCTAACTCTAAAGACACTCTCTTCTCCTTCATGCATAGAAATGAGAGCCACTCCAGCTGATTCCTCTTATCCTTGTGCTGAATTTTCACCTCTCTGACCCCAGATGCTCATGCATGAGGCCTCAGGGGCTGGGAGGGCTCGATCCACACCCAGCCTTTCTTTTATATCTGATGTTTTACTTTTGTGGACAATAAAACATAGACTTCAATTGAACCAGCACCCATATCTAGGGATCAGATTATCATTGAGATGTTGAGCAGCTCTTTGGGCTGATAAGAAGCTAAACTAAAGATACCTAGCAAATTCTCAAAACCAAAACTTTAGTAGCAGCATGTTATAAAACACCCACTGTATAGGATACTGGATTGTATAGGAACACCCTGAAAATTGCAATCAAAGAATAAAATTGTGTGATGGCTTGTTTTCCATGACCGAGTTGCACAAAACCCTTGTAATATTTTCTAAATGTTAATTAAAAAATCTAAATACAAAATGTTTAATGTTTAATTTTAACCTCTCTCAGTGTCATTTTTAAAAATGTTGGTAGGCTTACAGATGTAACAACCTCTGCATTATTTTTTAATGAAAGGAGACTTACTGTTGGTATGTATTTCAAGCATTAATTGCAAGCAAATGGCCTTATAGTTGGGAACAGAAATGTTGATGGGCAGTGTTGGGTAAGTTACTTTAAAAAGTAATAGATTACAAATTACTGACCACTACTGGAAAATTGTAATCTGATTACATTACTAATAACTTCATGTAAAAGTAATTAGAATACTAATTACTTTTAATACACAAAAGTTTACCTATAAAGATACAAAATAAACTGCAGCTCTTTCAGTAATTTAATATTCACTGAAAAACATTAAAATGGGTTGATCGCAACAGCTTGACATTCAGAAGACCTAAAAACTTAAAATTCTCTCATCGTTCATTTGTTTCAAACCTGTTTGTCTTTTTTTATTTTAACACAAAAGAAGATATGAAGGAAACTGGATACCTGTAATCACTTCCATCAATAGTATACAAAAGCACTGCAGTGTTTGGGTGTTCTGCATTTGTCTAAGGTAATTAATCCACCTAAATGTGGCTATTCGGTCCCACTTTATATTAAGTGGCCTTAACTAATATATATTTACACAGGAATTAATAGTTTGTTACAATGTACTTATTGTGTGAACGCATGTATTTACTGTTTACTTAGGCTTGATTAAATACAAGTATGTAATTACATCTGTAATTAACTTTTGTAATTACATTTGTAAATACACTGTTGACCATCCCTTACACCTTAACCCACCCTTAAACCTACCCATACCACCAAACCTGTTCATAACCCAACCTATATCCCACCTCAAAAGCACCACGTGTTCTCAAATACGTCATAAAAACAGTAAGTACATTGTATTTATTTTTTTGATGCAAATACATAGTAGTTAAGGACACTTAATATAAAGTGGGACGGGATATTCCATACAAAGTATGAAGCTTATCGCTTAGTTCTTGTCATGTCACTCACATTTTTTAGCTGAGTGCGCCTGGGAAATGTGCGGCATGAGCAAAAGACGTGATATGTGAACCGTCCTATAAGCTTTTCTTCACATTCAAAATATATCTTCACTCCCGGTCCTGCACAAAAATCCAATTTAGTTGGACCGCTGTGATTTTGGGCGCTGATGTCCTCCTTGGTGACAAGTGTTGTCGTAGAATGTTTTCTATTCAAGTGCTTGAACAAGTTGTTGTTTAAGTTAAAAGCAGTTAAAAGTTCTTTGGAGACCGGAAATAGATTCAGTTCACAGTAGTACTTTTGTTTGCTCAATGAAAACAAAGTAATGTCTGTATTTCTACTTGAAGACACAACCACTCTTGATAGCAATCATTTCAGCTCGTGTTCTCCAGCAATTTAGAAGTGCATGCTTATTAACTGATGTTGCAGTGGAAAACGTTATTTAAAAGAAGCATTTTTTGTTCTATAAACTATATTTGTAACGTTTGTAATGCAATTACACTGACTTTAGTAACTGCAATAATTCAGTCATTCATTTTCTTTTTGGCTGAGTCTCTTTATTAATCTGGGGTCGTCACAGTGGAATGAACTGCTAACTTATCCAGCATATGTTCTATGCAGCGGATGCCCTTCCAGCTGCAACCCATCACTGGGAAACATCAATAAACAATCATTCACACATACACTATGGACAATTTAGCTTACCCAATTCAGCATGTTTTTTGGACTTGTGGGGGAAACCGAAGCACCTGAGGTTTTAACCAGCGATCTTTTTTTTTCTGTGAGCCAAACATGCTACTCACTGCGTCACAGTGCAGCCCCTTAACTGTAATTAAATCACTCAAATTTAAATTGTAATTTGTTACATAACGTCATACCCAAATGAATTTTATAAGAAAACAGTAGAATATAGTACACCAGACTCTGATAAGGAGTTTTTCATAAGGTTATAGTTTGCAATTTTGCAGAGGAACTATTTATATACAGGATTTATAATTTCTGGCTGATCAGGTCATGCTTTTCTTTTTTTCTGTTTTTTTAGTTGAGCAATGCAATAGGTTCTCTTGTAGCATGTGCTGTATCATTCTCAAGGACTTATTTATACAGATAATCAAATTCATATCTTTAAGCAATTATTGTGTGACTTTTGCATACACCAGGGGCCGGATGCAACAGCAGTGCGTAAGTTAAAGCGTACCTTAGTTTATACACAATGCTGCATTCCAACTATATATTTACCAAAGCCTCCCCTCCATGTATGAAAGTAGAAAAGAGATGAGAGCGAGATAGCTTACATTCAGGAGCTCATGATAATAATGAAGAATGATCTCCCTCTATTCTCAGCTTTATTTTCCGCCCAAATCTCACTTTTTTTAGTTTGTTAAAGAAGAGTTTAATTTTAGAGAAATTAGTATTTTGTGTTAATTTTTTCCATCAATTAAAATGAGAATGTCTTCATGACTGTGTTCTTCTCCCTGCTTTTTTCTCTTTCATGTTTAGGATATTTAAAAAAAACAAAAAAAAAAAACAAATTTGATGTTTTGATAACTTCATGTGTATTTTGCATGTATTCATGGCTCGTGATGCTGGTATGTTTGTCGTCTGTTTAAGTGACTGATTGCAATGAGATGTACTACAAAAAGTCATTTGTCATTTAATTTTCATAGGACAGCTATTGTAGTGGTTTTCTTGGTTTTTCTCTTACTCAATCAAACTCAGTCTGGAGGTTATGAATATCAGAAGAATATACTTTATTGTCGACAACAAAGGAGAACTTTCAGGAGACCCCCAGTAGCATCTCTGTCTGAAAAATTCTGACTCACTCAAAATTCTAACCTGTTTAAATAGTCTTCTACACCAGTTTTTTTCTTTGTTCTCCATATGTTACACAAGATCCCTCCCCTAACCCCAAATTCCACCTCTGACATCTGTTTCCTGAGACACCTCAGGCTCTTTTACCACTCTCTTTTCATCCCTTCTTTTATGACCCCTAGTTGTTTCCTCAAGCCATTTCCCATGTCCAATTGTTTTAATGGTATGCAAGTCTACAAGCAGATTATACACATATAACCTGAATATATAGATTAACTTCACACTCCAAAGAGCACAAAATCCACCTCATATAATCCCTCCTCTTAAGACTTTAAGTCTTAATATTCTTGCTTTTGGCCCATAGTGCAACTCCATGATCTAGCCCTCAGCCATATTACCTAATGACAAATGTATGTCACAGTATTATTACAAATGACCAGATCATGTAATTGCACTTTGGAATAGAATCACGCCAAACCTCTGTGTCCTGTTCTGACGAGGACACAGTAAAAGACTTGATTCTATTTTGTTGATATCATCATAAAAGTAGTATTTTAAGCATACAATTAGTTATCTATTTGCTTCTGGGGGTCATGATTATTTAACATTCAGTAAAAAATAAAACTAAAACAAAAAATAAACATGCACAATCTCCCAATCTAGGGTCACAACACAATATTCTAATCTAACACCCACAAAACATAATCCGTAGAGTACGTTGATCTTCAGCTCAGATACTTTGCGTATCGTAGAGAGCCGCCGTTTTGGGGTAGAGGTTACTAGCACTTAGCACCCAAGGCATGGATCCTCTTCATCATCCTCTTCTTTATCTAAACTATAAAATTTTTTAGCACTAGTTCATCTTTTTTACCCTAAATCTGGCACATATTTGCGAGCATTCTTTGTTTCGTTCTAGCCTTAAAAAGTGTTGCTAAAGACTTTACGTTGAGAGTCTATAACCTGAAGTTGTGGGGATTATTATCACTTGAACTTGTGGCACCTTCTGTATATCTCACTCAGGTATAATATCAGAATTACTCTTTTAACTGTTCTGATAAACTCCTTCTGCCACACTTTGCACTTCGTTGGTTTGAGCTTTGGGATTTTCTGCCTCCTCTGTTTCCCGTTAACTTTCTCTTGTTGGAGTTTTTTCATTTGGCTGTCTTGTGCTGTGGTCCCGATGGTACCCAGTTGATGGCATCCCCTTTGGTAACCTTGGCATAAGGTCCATTTCTCCTGACTTCACTCCACTTTCTCCAGAGCACCTCAGATATACTCGATCACCGGATTAATCTCCTGCTTCTGGTCCTTTCTGGTTTCCTGTACAGATATCGCTTTGCACATGGCAGTTAGTTTCCTCATAAAAGACCAAACCTCTCTCCAAACATGTTCTCCAAACATTCCACAAGGTTAAATACGAGATTACATGCAAGGGTCGACCCAATAGTATTTCATGCAATGTTAGTTGCTTGTTTCTGTCAGTTTTCATGCAATCACTTATTAATGCAAAAGGTATATTATTTTAACACATCTTGTTAAACTAGGCCTTGAAGGATCATCTTCAGCTCTTTCAATCATTCCTTACAATTATGTGTAATTGCTCAATTTTCGTGATTTCCAATTCTTTATCAATATATTTAATTATTTATTCACTGAATCACATATCCACTTATTTATCTACTTAATTACCTTTATTTACTTTATTTAACTTTAATTACTCTAATTTATTTATAACTACAGACACATTATTTGAACTTTCTTCAGAAGTTATTCCAAATCTGAGACTTCTCTTATCTTAAATGTCCTTCTTCCCTGCTCTGCTGATGGAATTACCTTCACTCATCTACCACAACTGTTATTTCCAAAAACTTGTATCTCTTGCCCTAAGCTAATTTTATCATTTCACAACATCTACAATGAAGTTCTTGAATAATCCATTAGACCTATTGCTGATCTTTTACTCACATTCTACTTTGCACAGATGTCATATGTGTACAACAATTCACCAATCACTGCATTCAAAAAGGAGATTATTATCCTTGCTGCTTAATCTTCCTTATCACTTCACCCTTAATTAAATCCATGTACATCACCAATGACAATATCTAGAAATGCTGTTGTATCAACAATCTGTACTTCCTATTACAAAAATCATACCTATCTTTTTTGCTTCCCTTTGATGCTACACATGTTCATAAAGACTAGTACGTTGTTTATTTGTACTATAATCTAATTAAGGTTGTGACTCTATACTATTGTTAGACCTGCTACCCTATTTTCTTTAATGAAAAATCAATTTTCTTATTTATCATCTTATCAATTATTATTGCATCTGGAATAGATACAGAATCTTGTTAACACTAAACCAATCATCCCTAAAAAAAATTATTTCTGTCTTTTACTTAGCTTGAGCTAGATGTACCTGCAGATAACTAAATCCTACACGTTACAATATCCATCACGAAATATTCTAAATTCTTTTATGCATTCTAACGTATGTAACTATGTAAATCAGCCTATTTACTTTAAGTGTAACCAAGTGTCTACCCTCCTCTGTTAATAACCTAAACAGAAATCAATTAATTACTTTAACATAGTTGGCATCCAAACTAAAAAATATAAGTACAGTGCGTGTTAGGAACCTCAGCTAAGAAATTCTCTATTACTGACTGTTCTTAAATCATAAATTTTACAACATTTACTTTTGCCTGTTTTGACTAATGCCATAATCAAAATTTAAATTCAAATCAAATTCAAATAGAATCCATTTCATCAGTCACCTACACCATCACAACCGAATTGAAATTGACTTTACTTAGAAATGCCATAACATATCTAAATGTTTCTATTATTGCTATGTTCTCAAAAGTTTCAATAATGCCTATTCCAGCATATAACAGACCTGCATCTGGTTTAATTTTAACTAATCCTCCCTATGCTGGCTAATTTTGTTTTCCCTTAATGTCCTGAACTGTTAATCATTATTAAAACTTGCCACCTAAGTAATTTCTTATTTCTGAGCTATTTCTTATTTTGCATTTTATATTAATTAGCATTTTTCACTTTTCAGCATTTTCAGCTCCAATTCCTTACTGCTTTCACATCACATTGTTTGTACATACATTTTGTGTTGTAATTTTTTTATCAGTTGACTGAAAAATCACTGGATTTCTTTATAGGTTCCTCTCCTTCACATATGTAAAACAACCTGTTTTCTGTTTTTTTTATTTGTTTAAACACTTTTCTCTTTCAAATATTTTTTTAGTACATTTAGAATTGTTACTTTTTGACCTATTCAGTACTGTGAATTCATTTCATTTTTTTTTTTTTCATTCTCTTCAAGTATAAATCACTTTTCTGTCTTAATCTCTGACATAATTTTTTCTCTCAAATCTTGGTTTAGTTTACTCAAAATAAGTTTCCCTAATTTTAACCTAAATACTTAACTCCATCAACTTCTAACCCAAATTATTATTTTTTTTTTAAGTTATCAAAAACTGTCTTTTATTATCTTTTTTATCACCACCATGCATTATAATTTATCCTCTTATGTTCAATAATCTCTATGAGTTAACCTATGAAAATGAACCAAAATAATTTAACATTCTTCATAATTTATCATTTCAACCTTACACATTTAAAGTTTCATTGTATATTATCATCTAAGACTTTTCATACAGTTTACATGATACTTTTCTTTTTATCAAATTGACAGGAGTCTGATTTGATACAAGAATGGGTAGCTACACTTTTGCTCTTATTTTTGCCCTCTGAGTGGTCACATTGTACTCAATTTGGACTATAGGTCGACTGCTTTGAGATGGACTGCCAGACTCCCCCTCCTCACACGCTGAGAAGACAACTGGTTCATAGATTGGTGCAGTTTTTTCAGTGGTGTCCAGGGCCACAGCTTCCCCCTCTCTCTTTCATTGAGCTGTTGTAAAGTTCTGGTGGAGCGCTTTTTCTCTTTGATCAGTTCATCATTAGCTTGTTTCCCTCTTTTTAGTGTCTCTGAACATAAGTAGCCTTTCCAGTCCTCAGTAATTCCTGGGCATGCAGTGTCTGCCTCACTGCTTTCACAAATGTCCACAGCCAACAGTTTGTCCATTGTGTTTTTCAAACACCTTTTCCATTTGCCAGTGCACTCAGAGATGTCTGGTAGGTAAGAGACCACAGTCCCCCAAAGTCCATCCCTTTGTCCTCTTAATTAATATATGGAATTTAGCTCATGACCTATAAAAGTCTTTCCTTCTTTCCCATTTTTTTTCCATCAAATGGAGACTCCTCTCATCTATTTTTTCCTCTTTACAGTTTTAACAGTTTATTTTTCTCTAATTCATAATCATTTTATCATATGTAAATATATTTAATTTTCTAATTCTTTAGTGTCCTTCTAAATAATTTCTTTAGCTTCAGATTATGCTTTACTTTACATTTCTCCTCATCTATGCTAGTGTTCCTTTACTAACCACTCATTTTTACATTGTAACATTTTCTATACTCAGTTTCTATTTTCTCACTGCTTGCATCAAATGTTTCTTCTGTTTGCCATTTGTCATTATCTTATATTTTATTTTCTCTGTCACGTATTTTAGTATTGCATTTTTTATTTCCATATATGTTTTTCCATACCTGATTTAATTCAGCAATACTACATGGTGACCCAATATCTGGTATAACTGTTCAAAATCATTACTGCTATAGCTCAAAGTTAATATTAATAATTAAATTCACATATTTATTTACCAAAAGCATTTTTCATTTTTGAAGTGCAATGCATAATTATCAATTTAGCTTCTTACTGCATAAACTTTTACATGTATTAATCTTTTAAACTCACTCTAACGCATTCTTTAACATTTACCTAGCTTCTATGATTTTCATCTGAATCACTGTACTTTACTACAAACAAATGACATAGCTGACTTTGAGAAAGATGACAAAACATTTTTTTTTTCCTTAAATCCAATCAAATTCTCTAAAGTCAATTATTTCTTTAAATTGTTACTGCTTTTTTCTTTTTATCTTATCTGTTCAATGTGCCTATATTGTAAGCATATTTTAAACATCTAATTTTATCTATGAAACAGTGGACTTATTTTTTCCTATTTCTATTTTATTCTTTTTCCTTTCTGTAATTTGAGTTTTCAGCTCTTAGGTTTTCTTATACATTTTAAAGCTTATTTTGTTACACATTTTATAAATAAATCTTCAATTAATCACTATTTATTTTTCAAGTTTTCTTTTTCTATTTTATTTTCAATCAAAGAACTAACTTATATGTTATTTATTCATACTTATTTAGTAAATCTATTTGTTTATTAATACATTCTTTTACTCTATACTTCCTTTATCTCTATATATATTGATCACTATGGCTTCATTTATTCTTTTTCATTAGTAAAGTTTCAAACTCTTTTCTATATAATATAACTCTATTATTAGTTTTTCCTCATTTAATTTATCTTACTATACTACTTTATAATTTATCTATTCAGTAATAACTTATATTCTATCCAAATTATGTTAATGTCTATGTCATTATTTCATCTATAGTTTGATCTCCTCTCATTAACTCTCCTCTTCTCTGTTTCCCTAGTGCTGTAAATAGGCAATCTATTGTTCACACATGGACACCATAAATCTCTCTCTTACCCCCATCCTGGAGCAGACTGTCTTTCACCTGTTGCTATGTAAAGAATTTAAGTTCACTCTGCCTATTGTTCTTTTTTAACATATTCAAACTTAAAACACAAAGATAATTTCAGAAAAATGTTTATTCTTCTGCTTTTTACTCTGTGTTTTTTTTAAATGCACATGTTCCATTAGTTTTAATTTAAGAGACTCCTCTCTTTATATCATAATCTCTTCTCTTAAACTGCATCAATCACTATTCCTATTGTTCTTTAAATCACACCACACATATGCAGCCCTCCTTTTATATTATAATATACTATAATCATTATTTTAACCTACTCCTTATTGAAAACATACTTTTAAACACATTCACACTTCTAATCTTATTACTTTTCCTCTTCTCATTCACTCCTCTCCTCCACTCAGTGTAACAGGAGCTGCATCCCCCCATCCTCATTCCATTCAAGGAGGAGGAAGGCAGTCTTCTCTGCCCACCAATGTGGACTATTTTGCCACAATCTGAAGCAGCAAATACACAAACACTTCAATTAAATAAATACTCTACACTACACTCCTCTTGAGTGACCTGTCCGAGCAGCCCTCTAACCTTAGAGCGGTAACCACAGGCTTTCGCCTACCCATGCAGCCCTTTGTTTATCTCATTTAACAAAGCGGTATCGTAGGTCTTAGCGCGCATCTCTCTACTTTAATCTGCTTTAATCTCTTAACTGTTACCACACATTAAGGACTCTCTCTTAAAACTTATAAATGCTCTATGCATTTCTTACATCATTATTAATTTCCCAAATCTGGGTAACAGTTACTAGTTAATGTTTATCCTATCCATCAAGGCCCACTTAGGAAAACACAGATCATTTGCATACCTTACTCTGCTTTAATCTCTTAACTGTCACCACACATTGAAGACTCTCTCTTAAAACCTATAAATGCTTTATGCATATCTTATATCATTAATAATTTCCCAAATCTGAGTAACAGTTACTAGTTAATGTTTATCCTATCCATCAAGGCCCTCTTAGGAAAACACAGATCATTTGCATGCAAATTATTTTTCTTCTGTTATTCAAAACCCCTTTTTTCTTTAATATCTTTTTTACATTTACTTTTAATTCTTTAAAGCTGGAGAAACAGTTCAAGTGTATTTACCTGTACAAGCAGGTCCTGGCAGAAAAAACACAAACTAATAAGCATAAAATCGCTTACCGTTTTTTATTGTGGCCACATATTTGTGTTTTCTCTCCAGTCCAGCATGCACAGCAACACCAGTCCTGCTCCTTTCCAGCCCACCCAGGGACGCCAAATGTAGTGGTTTTCTTGGTTTTTCTCTTACTCAATCAAACTCAGTCTGGAGGTTATGAATATCAGAAGAATATACTTTATTGTCGACAACAAAGGAGAACTTTCAGGAGACCCCCAGTAGCATCTCTGTCTGAAAAATTCTGACTCACTCAAAATTCTAACCTGTTTAAATAGTCTTCTACACCAGTTTTTTTCTTTGTTCTCCATATGTTACACAAGATCCCTCCCCTAACCCCAAATTCCACCTCTGACATCTGTTTCCTGAGACACCTCAGGCTCTTTTACCACTCTCTTTTCATCCCTTCTTTTATGACCCCTAGTTGTTTCCTCAAGCCATTTCCCATGTCCAATTGTTTTAATGGTATGCAAGTCTACAAGCAGATTATACACATATAACCTGAATATATAGATTAACTTCACACTCCAAAGAGCACAAAATCCACCTCACTATATGTAGAAGTAGTTGCTTAACTTTAAAGCAGTTTATTGATTTAAATGCTTTTTATGGTAGATTATGTCATTCAATGTGACTACACATGATTTTATAGAGAGCTTACGACCTGTGCATAAACGTGGTGCAACCAAAATAAGAACTAATTAGCTAGTAGTTGCTTTGCCTCTAGTGTGGATTTTACATTCCCGTTTAAGAAAGACCTTTGAGAGCTGGTGCAACTCAGGTAACTTATAAATGCAATCAATCAATCAATCAATCAATCAATCAATCAATCAATCAATCAATCAATCAATCAATCAATCAATCAATCAATCAATCAATCAATCAATCAATCAATCAATCAATCAATCAGTTTTCATTTTTATTGATTGCTTGCTTGGTAGGTAGGTGGGTATAGGTAAATATTGGGGTTTTTCAAAATTGCAATGTTTCCATTGGTCCCACTCTGGTTTATTTAATCCATTCAAGGTCAGGCATGTGTAAGTAGGACAACATATAAACACTGAAAAGCTGCTTTTTAGTAGAAGTTGAAATGCAATTCTAACTGAAAGCAACTCCTATACCATTTTTCATGTTTAATAAGCTCCTTGTTTAAAGCAGTTGTTCGGTAACTCATTTTTACATACCATGTTGTTCAAGGTGCCTTTCCTAATGATTAGTCTTTGATTCTGTTTACTCTGCCACTGTTTCAGAAAAAGCTAAACATTGTTACCATGTAAGTGTCTTGCATGCCCTGCATTGCAATGGCATTTACATTTTTATAAATACTTTCTCATTGTGCTAAACTAGCATTATAAGTAACTAAATTATGAACTTACCACTATAGCCAACAATACATAGTTTTTCCATTATTGCAATATATAAAAGAGTTTCTTTAAGGCCGGTGTGGATCAAGTGTCTTGGGGCTTCTTCGTTCAGATGTGAGTTTGTTTGTTCTTACTGTTGCTTGAGGGCAGTTTCATCACTGAGGCGTTCGAATGAAAAGATTCTTGACCTGGGCCTGCAGGTGTGTTTCATGTTGAGAGAGGTCAACCTGAAGTGCTTGTTGTAAATAAAGCTAGTTGTAGAAAAGAATATCGGTTACCTGCTCTTGTGGACTTTTGTATAGGTCAACTGGAATAGGGGTCAGAAATACTTGCGTTCAGGCAGGATTCGCATCTGCTGTAGACATATTTTCTATTTTTATTGATACAAGCGGTTCTGCCTATTAAGGCCCTTAATCTGATATTATTTTTTACATTTTACTGGATTAAGACATATAGACCTTAGATCTCACTGTAATGTGTGCTGTGGTAAGAAATGCCCTTTTTTCTGTTCATAACAGATATAGATGTTTCAGATTAAAGGTTAAGGATGTACCAATCAGTTTTTTTGTTTTTTTTTCTGACACAATCTGGGTCATTAAATACTGAGTATCTGCTGTATACCATACTACTGTATAGACATTGGCAGATTTAAACATGTTTTAAAGGGTGACACTGTAAACAGACATTGTAATTATACATATGTAACTAATGCTTTAAAATGATTGCATTTTTATATGTCCAGTATAACCTTAACAACTGCAACAAAAAGTGGCGGTAAGTCTATCAGTCAAATCTGAATCAAGACCCAGCTAGCAATGTATTATATCAACATCATTGGTATGCATTAAACACACTAATCACAGAAACTTGAATGTGTTTAACTAAATATTCAAGACCTCATCATTCCACATGCTTTACTTACAGACATTTTTTATGGCAGTTGGCATACTTTTTTAAAATGTATGCAGGTAAAAAAAATAGATCAGGCTCATGAGATTCAATCTTGCAAAAATTTAAAAATCATACAAAATGGTGGGTCAGCCCCAACCCCAGTCCTTGAGATCAGCTTGGGACATCCCTATTAATAAGGTTGTTATTATAATACATTTTCTTGCAGTTTAGCTTCAAAACATGCGTAATGTGTTGTCAGGATCTACTGGTAATAGTTTTGTGTTGCCTGCTTTTTTGATTCTCAAAAAGTGCCAGTAGCTGTTTAATTGCATTTTAAAAATAGAATTAATAAAGTTAATTTATAGTCTTGATGGTCTAGGATCAACATGAGTGAATTTTAATCTTGATGGTCCACGATCAACATCAGTGAATTTTATTCTTGATGGTCCAGGATCAACATCAGTGAATTTTAATCTTAAAGGTCCAGGATCATCATAAGTAAATTTTAATCTTGATGATCCAGGATCAACATTAGTGAATTTTAATCTTGATGGTCCAGAATCAACATCAGTGAATTTCTAGGTTGATGGTCCAGGATCAACATTAGTGAGTTCACAGTCTTGATGGTGTAGGATAAACATCAGTGAATTTACAGTCTTGATGGTCCAGGTTCAACATCAGTGAATTTTTATCTTGATGGTCCAGGATCAACATTATTGAATTTATAAACTTGGTCCAGGATCAACATCATTGCATTTTAATCTTGATGATCCAGGATCACCATCGGTGAATTTATAATCTTCATGGTCCAGGATCAACATCCGTGCATTTTAACCTTGATGGTCCAGGATCAACATTAGTGATTATTAATCTTGATGGTCCGGGATCAAAATCAGTGAATTTATAATGTTGATGGTCCAGGATCAACATTAGTGAACTTTAGGGTGCTTTCACACCTGTGAACCGATTCAGTTGTTCCAAAACAGGGATTAAAACTGTTACATTGTTGCTCTTTGGTTTTAGTGCGGTTTGCTTTTACACGGCAAAGTTTCTAAATGGACCAAAAGAGCTAAAACAAGAGTCCCACTTAGCTGGGAGGTGGTGGTTTGGTGGTGTTTGACAAGGTGCACGCGACTTGTCTGAAGAGAAAGGAGGGTTGAGAAGGATGCACAACGTGCATGTAATGAAGTTCACGGGCCTTTGGCCACAGGGAAGAAGGAGGCGGAGAACCGACGCAGTTTTTTATATGATTTATTAATAACAGAGATGGAAGCTCCTCACGGAGGCTGCCGTCTAAACCAAAACAAACAGACGGCAGCTCCTCACAGAGACTGCCGTCAAACTGAAAGCAAAAGTAAAATGCCCGGTCCTCTCTCAGCTTCCTCTGCCCTCCTTCCTCCCTTTATAGTCCAGAGCTCCTTCCGTGGGATCCGAGGCAGGTGCGCACTGCAGGTGTATCCACTTACGCGGTGGCCTCACTCCGTTCCCACGGCTCTCGGCCACGCCCCCTTGCCACATACCCCCATCTCCCATCACAGGCCAGGGGCACCCCGTGGCTGTTCATTCTCAGGGGGAAGGGGGGGGTTGGCGCCACAGCACCCGCGAGACCTATATGAGATGGGCAGAGAGAAAAGAAGATGGAAAAAATGGAGGAAAGACAGAGTAGACCAAGAAAGGGGAGAGAGAAAAAAAAAAAGGGGTTCGGTTCTCCAGACACGCTGCCACTCGGTCCTCCACCAGCTGAGAGATGCGACGACGTGCTGGGAGCCCTGTGGAGGAATCTATCCACCCGTCCGTCTTCTGGTGTCCGGCGGCGGTTCTCCTGGCTGGCTGGCGGCATCTCTGATCTCCTGCTCCGCTCCCGCTTCGGTGGACGGATGCAGGCTATGGCATCATGGCGGATCGCGGCGACTCCCCCGGGTTCTGTGGGATGGCTCCCTTCAGTACTTTCCCTTCCGGTGGTGAGCCTCGCGTCCCCTGCTCCTCCCCATGCTTGGAGACGGCAGCAGGCAGATCCTTTCCTCGCCAGCCTCAGGCCGCCCCGACACTCTGGGCAGACGAACGGGTTTCTCCCCCACTCGGGTTAACTCCCGCTCTTTCAGCGGCGAGGGCATCTGGACAACGCGTCCCTCCTTCTCCCGGGCTTCGGCACCACTGTAATGAAGTTCACGGCCCTTTGGCGGCCGGGAAGGAGGCGGAGAACCGACAAAGTTTTTTGAATAATTTATTAATAACAGTGACGGCAGCTCCTCACAGAGGCTGCCATCTAAACCAAAACAAACGGACGGCAGCTCCTCACGGAGACTGCCGTCAAACTGAAAGCAAAAGTAAAATGCCCGGGCCCGTCCTGCCATTGTTCCTTCCTTTATAGTCCAGATCTCCTTCCGTGGCATTTGAGGCAGGTGCGCACCGCAGGTGTATCCACTTATGCGGTGGCCTCACTACGTTCCCACGGCTCTCGGCCACGCCCCCACGCCACAGTGCAATTTAAGGACCGGGAGATGCGCGATTTCCAGGAGATTATCACTCGTTTGTGGGCATCCTGGAGTTTCCATGCATTTGCGGGAGACTCACGAAACTTCAGGGAGACCTGGGATGTCATAATTCTCTCTTCATATAACCGTATATATGCCTATTACATATCCATAATACACTGTGATATAACTGGGCTCGGATCGTATCGCTTTCTCACTACAATCGATCTGCTTCAGGGTTCGTTTCAATCAAGCCGAGACCACCTCATTCAAGAAATCTTGGAGTGATTGTTTTGGCGCGGATCCGAGCGCGATTGGTGGTTTCACATATGCCAAACGAACCGCGCTAACTTGGGAAACAGGACAGGTTCTGAAACAAAAGTCTAGGCGTGAAAGCACCCTTAATCTTGAAGGTCCAGGATCAACATTACTGAAGTTTAGTCTTGATGGTCCAGAATCAACATCAGTGAATTTATAAACTTGATAGTCTAGGATCAACAAGTTTTTCAGCAATACAATCCTCTTAAATCAATGTGGCAGTGGATCCTTAAAAATCCTGTTTCTTTCAAGAGCTCCATATAAAAATATTTAGTCTTTTACTAAGATTAGGCAGTAGCCATGTTCGCCAGTCCCTGAACCTATTATTAATAACTGATCAAAGAAACATTTTACTTAGTGCTGAAAACATGAGGACATTTTAAATGTATTGTAATTTCCACCATTAAGAATCTTATTGTAGAGCAAGACTGAAGATAGACGTGTGAGGTCAAAAGTTTAATGTGCACAAAATATACTGTGTCTGACATAAAAATTAGCTAATGCTAGCCTTGCTCTGTATGAAATAACATATAATAAAAGTAACAGAAGCACAGCATTTGTGCTAAGTGTTATTTATATTTTTAGCAAATACTAATAAGAATGTGAATGTATATATGTACATGTATAAAAGTACAAAAATATACAGACTGGGCCAGTAGAAAAAATTCTGCAGGTTTGGTTGTCTTAAGTTTCATATAAGTTGGTATTGGCAATGTATTAAGATGTTTTAAATGTAACTTATTTGAAGTCAGTAGACACCCTCTAAATGTTCTACTGAAAAAAGTCATCTATTTTTTAGAAGCCACAAGAGTGTGTAAATTAGCATATTTTACTTTTTCGAGTGTGCTGTAAAACCAAGAAAAGTGGAAAACATTTTTTGGGAGTTAGTAATTGGAATGAACACACAAATTTGACAAGTATGTCATCATTTACTGTCACATTTACTCACCCTCATTATTTTCCAAATCTGCACACCTTAATACTGTGGAATATTTTGAAGATTGTTCTTTTCGACTAGACTAAATGATCAAAAACCGAAGAACAAAGTTGCACAGTTTTTTAACAAGACGAAAAAATAATGACGTAATTTGGGTAAAACATAACTTAATGTCTATTTTTACCCTTTTGCCTTGAAGTCAGCTGTAGTGGTATTCACATTGCGTCTTCATTGTGTTTTAACCATGTTCAACTGATGATTTTGCTGGAAATTACCACAGAGTGAATGGGAAAAACTAGCAAAGGCGATAGAAACCTTAAATACGACCAAGATCTGCAAGTGCCCTCGACCTTTGCTCTTTGCAGCCATTTTAAAAGAAAAATGTTTGCTTTGAAATGCTAGTCTATCAAAGAAAGAAGAAAGTGCTTTATGAAAGGTCATGGTGAGGGCGTGCTGAAGATGGATACAAGATGGTAATCATTTGCATTAGAAGTGTGACTTGCACTCTATTCTAAAGCCTTTCCGAACCTAATGCCAATAGTGTTTACCTCAGACTAGCTCTCTGTTTTTTTGCAGTTAAATGCAAATGGAGTGCTTGATCAAACAGATTTGGAGGGAAGATGTTTGTTTTGCTGCAGTTTGTGTTTTTATAAAGGTTAATGTATTTCAGGGGACATTTCATCCTTTCTGATAGACCTCAGACATTATTCTGATAAACATTAAACAGTTTTTTTTATTGTTCTTGTTTTTCTTTTGCAAGCGGAAGATGTTAAAATAATAGACTAATCTCACATCATTTCGAATAGACTGCTGTTTTTCTGTTTAGCCTATAGAAAAACAGATCTACAGTCTAATTCCCATTTGCTGATTTCTAAAAATTACCTCCATTTTGTGGTGTTGACCTTCACTATTAAAGTAGCTTATGGCAAAAAAAAAAAAAGAAAAAATATCCTCTGTATGGTTAATCAGAGTCTAGTGAAAGGTCATTGCTATCTTCTTTCGTTTCTCTTCATGACTAAAGACTCAATCGTTGCTCGGATGCCATCAAAAATAGCTGAATCTGCTTTAATATGATGCCAATTTGTTTAATACACAGGACAGTAAACTCCAATAATCACTATTTCAATAATTTGTGAATGGCTATCATGTTAGCACAGGTCATAGGGTTATTAGTTTTGCTTCCTTGACTTGAGTTATAGGCCAGTTGACAGACCCAGGCTTGAATTTCCATGCTGCTTCATGCTATAGATTTTGTTCTCCATATAATGTTTAATATAGTTTTTGTTATTTCTTCCACTGTATCAGCCACACTCATACACATAATTTGAATTTGCAATCAAAAGAATTGGATGGGATAAAAAAAAAAGATCTTTTTTTATTGGCATTTTTATTTTATAAACAGTTGAGCCCATACACACAGTGCACAGACTTAAAGACATAACTTAAGCCACGATTTTGTCATCTGAGACAAATTTGGGAAATCCTAAAAGATTCCTGAAATCCTAGGCTAAAATCTGTGATCTTTGATTGTTGGTTTGACATGTACACAGACAGCCGCTTAGTGCCTGTTGCGATCAGATTTTTCCTCAGATGAAGTTCTAGCAGTGTCAGAAGATTTCAGACACATTCCTGCAGTGTGACAACAGCTGTGATGAGCATCAATCCAAGAACCAATAGGAGCGCAGAATCTGATGATGCAATCCATGTGACAATTTAAATGGCCGTGGGGAAATGTTAAAACAATTTTTTTCTTCCTGGTTCTATTATTGAGACTCGCTGTGTGCAAAATTGGCGCTACAGATTTTTACGTCTGCTGTGAGGAATCATTTGAGAACGCGGGATGGTGAAAGTGTCATGGGTGAATGATGTCAAACTCGAGCATTTTCTTTTGTGTTTGGCGCGTCTTCATTGTCATTCAGTCTGACTTTATGACAGCTGTGATCTTACAGTGTGACATGAGAACCATGCTCATGTAGTCTGATTCGCTACAATCATTCAGATTTATAAAACATTGCACAGTGTGAGCCGCCCTTTAGACAAACAGAGCATACATACAGTATGTCAAGCACTATACCGAGTCATTCACTGCTTTAAAATTATATATGTGGACCATATATACATGACGAAGACTATAGGTAATTGCAATATTCATTCATTCATTCATTCATTCATTCATTCATTCATTCATTCATTTTCTGCTGCTTTTTCGGGACTGCTTCATGGGGGCAGCAGTCTTAGGAGAGAACCCCAGACTTCCCTCTCCCCAGACACTTCCTCCAGCTCCTCCGGGGGGATCCTGAGGCGTTCCCAGGCCAGCCAAGAGACATAATCCCTCTTGCGTGTCCTGGGTCTTCCGCAAGGCCTCCTTCTAGTGGGACATGCCTGGAACACCTCCCTAGGTAGGCATCCAGGAGGCATCTGAAACAGATGCCCGAGCCACCTTAGCTGACTACTGTCGATGTGGAGGATCAGCGGCTCTACTCCGAGCTTCTCCCAGGTGTCAGAGCTTCTCACCCTATCCATAGGAGTGCGCCCTGCCACCCTTTGAAGAAAACTCATTTCGGCTGCTTGTATCTTGTCTTTTCGGTCATGACCCAAAGCTCCTGACCATAGGTGAGAGTAGGAATCTAGATTGGCTAGTAAATCGAAAGCTTTGCCTTTCGGCTCAGCTTCTTATTTACTACAACGGATCGGTACATCGACCACATTACTGCTCCCACTGCAATCTGCTCATGTAATCTCACGTTCCATCCTTCCCTCACTATGGCCTCGAACTTGGAGGTGCTAATTCTCATCCTAATATACATTTATCATACCCTAAAGTGCTTTCCTAAATGCAGGTCTGTCTGGCTGCATTTAGTCTTTAAAACAAGCGCTACAGGGCAGTATGACGCTGTCAATAACTTCTGTTTATTTTAGTGCTACCAGCTGATTTCTGTATAGATGGCTTTTCTGGTGTTACCAGTTTCCCCAATAGCTTGCTGCATATGTCGGCAGACTTGGGATGTAGGGTTGACTGCGATGATGGGTTTGAGTGTGGCGAAAAATGTCTCCAGAAACCAGGTAAAACAAAGGGGAAAAAAGAATGAATAAATAGATAAATAACAGTTTGAAAATGTGGTGAATCATGTGGTCGTGGTGGCTTTTCTTTTTCTAGATTGCTTTGGGAGACAATATCGACTGGGTTCAGTCGACAGCAAGCTGGCCTAGTCAACTGAAGTGTAACTTGCACTCTCTGGTGGATTTATGCAAGAATAGGACGCGCAGGAGGATTTTGTGATCATCAAGAAGCGTACACAGCAGTCTCTGGTAGATTAGCAAAAAGCAAAACCTGCAGATGTACCTAAGGTTACATATTTTGCTGTTCCCAGAAATGTAGACCTGGGTATGTATCCGCAATGAGCCTGGGTTGTTTATTTTATGCCAAATTAATCTATCTAGAAACGTCAGAAGGGGGCTCCATGTTACCTAAAAACTGAACATTCTGTGAGGTAAGTTGAGGTAAGTGAGGTAAGTTGTTTTTGTACAACTTTATAGTTCTTGATTTGACAGGTGCAGAAAATCATGTTGGTCATTTTCGGCAAACATTCGCAAACTGTTTGCCAGTATTAGGTTTAATGAGTTACAAGGTAACTTTACTGCAATTAAATTTATAAAAGTATTAAATAGCAAAGGAATTCCTTTTTTTTTGGTAATTAGATTTAATTTATATTTGTTTAAAATAAATAATTTAACATTTTTGTATAACTCAATGCTGAGAAGCAGAGTTTTTGTCATTCAAATATATTTTGCAGAATAATAATATTTATCAGTTTATTTTTATCAATTAAAGAAGGTTACATTTGCCAAGTTAAGTTCACCTGCAAATTCAGAAACAACAAATTTAGAAGTCAAACATTAATAAGTAACAATATAATATATGTGAAACAATGTTTATTGATTGAACTATTTCATATTTCGATATGCATTAAGTTTAAGTTTTGTTGTTTGTTATCTAAAGAATGTCATGTTTGTTAATAAACGTTTGAATTAGCTTTTTAATACAGCTAAAAGCCATTTGACTCAATTTTAAAGAATTAAAAAGTTAAATTTATATTGTTTATGCTCCAAATTTTATAGGGATTTTAAGCATTGTAGAGTCACGTAATTAAATTGCTTTTCAAACATTCATTCAATCATTTTCTTTTCAGCTTAGTCGTTTTATTAATCTAGGGTCACCACAGCGGAATGAACCCCCAATTTATCCAGCATATGTTTCACGCAGCGGATGCCCTTCCAGCTGCAACCCATCACTGGGAAACTTTCATACACATTAATTCACACACACATACCCTATGGACAATTTAGCTTACCAAATTCACTTGTACCACATGCTTTTGTACTTGTGGGGGAAACCGGAGAACCCGGAGGAAACCCACACGAACACAGGGAGAACATGCAAACTACACATAGAAATGCCAACTGATGCAGCAAGGGCTCGAACCAGCGACCTCTTTGCTGTGAGGGGATTGTGCTATCTACTGCGCCACTGTGCTGCTCCTTTTCACACATAATAGTTAGAAATGTAATCTAATACTGTACAATGCTGTATTTTACAATCAATTACTTTTAAAGCAACTTACCCATCAATTCAGTTAGCAAACACACTAAAGAAACTCTCAAAATCAACAGATTTTTGCATAGGATCAAAATAATCTTTTACAATTTGCAAAGTTTGCCTTAGAGGGCCAAAATATGGCTTCAGTTGAATAGTTTTATGAGCTATTCTACAAAAACTAAAAATTTCAGCCTTTTAAAGTTCAAAAATGACAATCAAGCAGAATAAAAGTGTCAAAAAAGTGTTCTGTGACTCATGTTGCATGCACTTTATTTCACATCTTTTGAAGCTTCAAGATACAGTAGCTTTGTGTGAAGAATAGCTGAAATTACCTGTCATGCATAGCTTCTCACAATATGTCGATAAACTTTCCTCAAAAGCTGACGTTTATCTTGAGTGAAGCCACAATCTTGAATAAAAGGGTCGCTTTTGGAGTAAGTGACAGTTTTTGTATTATTTCATAAGTCCTTTTCAGGGCTGTTAAATATTGAGGAGGAAGGTGGAGGCACTTTGATCAGTGGCGACGTGGTGCATGGCAATTAGGAATGATGAATAGTCGTGCTCTCTGACATGAATCGGAGATCCTGAATAATTGATTTAAAAAAGAAACATCAGATGTAAGAATCCAAAAGTCAGGCCATCAGTGTCAGTGGGTGATGTATGGAGAGCAGACTAAGAGTCCATTTCCCTCAAGTCCACTGGGAGACTAGGAGATGAACGGCCTGGAGGAAGTAAGCAAAGAGTGGGATTTAAAAGACAGACAAAGGGGCCGGGACTGCTCTCTGTCTGTTGTTTCTGTAAGGTTTTTTGTTGGAATGGTTTAGAAGAACTGCTTTTGGTTTCCCTGAAGAAATGTCATGTACAGTTGTTATAAAAAGTATTGCTTTCGGTAAAACATAGTTTAATATTTTTAATGAAAAAAAAAAGAAAGAAAACTGTGTACAGTAGGTTTTATTTTGTAGGAGTTTCTAAAGGGAGCTTTTTGAAATGTTCATGTTGTTTCCAATTTGCATGCTGTTTCTTGAGGTTAGTTGGATATACAGTTGAAGTCAGAGTTATTAGCCCACCTTTGAATTTTATTTTTTTTATTTTTTATAGATATATATTTCCCAAATGATGTTTAACAGAGCAAGGTAATTTTCACAGTATGTCTAATAATATTTTTTTGTTCTACAGAAAGATTAATTTGTTTTATTTCGGTTACAATAAAAGCAGTTTTTATTTTTTAAACCCCATTTTAAGGACAAAATTATTAGCCCCTTTAAGCTATTTTGTTTTTGATAATCTACAGAACAAACCATCATTATACAATAACTTACCTAATTACCCTAACCTGCCTAGTTAATCTAATTAACCCAGTTACGCCTTTAAATGTCAGTTTAAGCTGTATATATATATATATATATATATATATATATATATATATATATATATATATATATATATATATATATATAAAATATCTAGTCAAGTATTATTTACTGTCATCATGGCAAAGATAAAATAAATCAGTTATTAGAAATGAGTTATTAAAACTATCATGTTTAGAAATGTGTTAAATAAATCTCTCCGTTAAACAGAAATTCAAGACTTCAACCGTATGTGTATTGATATATGTAAGATTAGTTTATAGTTTTTACACACACACACACACATGTATGTATGGATGTGTATATATATAATCTGAAAATGAATCCAAAAAGAGTCACATATTAATTAATAATGTTATGATTGCTCTTTTAACATTTGGTTAACAATAAGCAGGAAATGTTTATGGGCCAATGACATGACCACATTGAAATGGTCTATACCAGGGGTGTCCAAACTCGGTCCTGGAGGGCCAGTGTCCTGCTGAGTTTAGCTCCAACTTGTTTGATTAGGGTTGGAGTTAAACTCTCCTGGACACTGGCCCTCCAGGACCGAGTGTGGTCACCCCTGGTCTATAAAGTTGAAGTCAAAATGAATAGCCCTTCTGTGAATTATTATTATTTTATTTTTTTTATATTTTCCAAATAATGTTTAAAACCCAGGCACATTATGCATACATACCCTGGAGAGATTGAAATACAATGCAGGAGGTACGTTTTTTGCAGTTTTTGTTTTTACGAATCCACCAGAGGCCAATATGTACGCTTTTTCAGGTCTCAAATTTCTCTCGTGAGTGCCATTCATGCCTGCTCTTCTCATGTAAATCCTGGCCGACCAATAACCCCACCCACCACCTTCCCAAAACCCAACTAACAGTGTTTTCAAAAGCAATCCAGAAATTGCCCTCGCAGCTGCCTGATTTTGACCATGTTTTCAGATCTTCCCACGCTTGATATTTACTTGTTTATTTTATTTCTGCTTTTTGTTTTTTGTTTTACCTGCTTTCTGGAATCGTTCTTTGCCGGTCTTAAATACCGTCATAACGGCCAAACTGATAACAACGGAAAAGCAGTCCACACGGTGTTAAGCGTTCAGCTGGTAGCTCGAAAAGATAAAGAAGCTGCCCCCTGCCCCATCATTTTTGTTTTAAAAAGTAAATGCAGCCATACATACCTCTGGCTACATAATTCACTCTCTCCTGAAATGTATATGGGGCTACATATTCACATTAAGGCTGTGTTTAATGTTTTTCTTTTTTTTTTTTTACAGTATTTCCTGTAATATTTTATTTATATTTTATCTTCTGGAGAAAAGCAGTTTTTGTTCACTTATTTTTTTAAATTTACGTCAAAATTAATAGCTTTCTGTCACTGGTCTCAGGAATGTAACTAAAAAATAATTCATAATATTCAGTAATATTCATGTTATAAACTTCATTTGTAGATTAGTAGACATAATAGATTAGAGCATTTGCTGATTTTGTGGTATATTCTTGATAGGATCCCTGTAGACTGAAAAAAAATTATTCAAAGATGATTCCTTGGATTTACAAAGTGGTTGTAAACAATTTATTTGGGCTGAATTTAAACAGATTAAGTTGAACATTATTAAACTTTAAATTTGTTTGTTTGAATTCAACAAAAATAAATTGTTTGCAACAGTTGTGCATGCAACACTTTCCTCAGTGTACAAATTAAACATTTGTTTGCTCATTCCTGGACTTTTCAGAGGACTATTCAAACACATCCCTTTACAGGAGGTTGAACATTCTTCACTGTTATAATGAATTAGGTCCCACATGCCTTTAGTCAGATGTGTTCAGTATCAGATGTCCCATGTTGTGACACCAAGGCTAAAACAGGAGCATTAGTTTCACAACACTGTTTTCGAGAGCAATTACTGCACCGTATATATTGTTGCTGTATCACACCTATTGCCTTATATTTTTAACAAAAAGGTCCAACTGCAAATCCCATGTTTCCTTTACTGTATCTGCTTTGATTGACATCCATCATCAAGTGTATTTCAGCATTATTGCAATAGAGGAAAAGAGGTCAGGTCCCTCTATAATCCCTTTATGAAGGTCAGCGTCTGCATGCCACAGTGCCAAGAACAGACCCTAGATCAGTCGCAATCTGCACTCCATTCAGGAAATTACCTTGAAAACCAAATAGAGTTGCTCTAGAGTTGGTTAGACACAATGGGAGTAATGAAAAGAGCGGATGAGCCTGTGAATCAGTGCTCTTTTTTTCCATTCCCCATTGCTGTATTTTTCTACTTTAGCCATCATTTCAAAAGATCTTGCTCAGTTTTTATTATTATTTTTTTTTTCATCAAATCCTTAAAAGATACTTTCAAATATCACTTTTGATCTGATGGAATAATGTTTAAAATCTCAGCTTTGGTGATTTTTTAACACATCGAGCTGTGCATATGTTGATGTTTCAGTTTCATACGGATAGCAGTTTGATGAGATATTAATAGGCTCAGTTTATGGACAACAATGCAGCCCCAATTAATTAATTATCTGAATCTTAAACCTTTCCACTGCGATCAAATCCTTTAAACCACTAGGACTATGTTCACACTGTGAGGCTTCAACTTTTTTTTTTACTTTTTGTTTTGCAAAGTTATTCACACTGTTGTTTTAATTATGCCCAATATCATATTTCCACAAAATATCACAAACCTAAAATGACCTGTATTTACAAGAGAATGATCACACATAACTTAAACTTTTATGTACTGTACAAAATGTTTACATGATAGGAATAAACAACACTAATTTATATTTAAAGGATTAATAACAGAAAGTACCATGAAAGTTTCACTCATCTTCAGAACACAAAATGAGATATTTTATATCTATTTAACTAAAATATTTAAGATATTTTATATGTTAGCTCTGTGATCCTCCATAGACAGTAATATTCATGATGTTAAGAAAGTCCAGAAAAGGAACCAACCCTCAACAAATGATTCTTGCTGCTTGTTCAAACTACTTATTTAAAATGAGCTGAATCAATGCTGTTCTTGAGGGTTTTTTTTTTTTTTGGCACAAATGAATTGTTTTATGTTCAATCCACTTAAATTTGTTAAAACAACTAAGTTGACTTAATCGATTTGGGTTGAAGCAATATGAAGGAATTGTATGAAACCCATTATTCTTTTCACAGTGAAAAACACTGTTTATTATTGTTTCATCTGTTATAATGAGGTTCCAAGAACACTTTGTATGTCAAAAAACTGTAAAAAGACTCTGTTCGCCAATGTCTTTTCTTCCTCATCAGCATTCGCATATACTATGGGCAATAGAATGTATTGCCAATAACAACAGTGCAACATGCATTGTATTGCCCATAGTAAACATGCACTGAAACTTGACAAACTGAAAAGAGAAAATAGGTGAATAAAGTTGTTTTTAATAAACCATGCATGATCAGAAATAGCAATCCATTCTTGAGAACCAACTAAACCACTGTAGCACACACAAAGCACTCAACCAAGCTTCTAGCTTCTGATTACTTTTGTCCTAATGACTGACATGGAGTACTGACAAGCTGTTTCCTGTGTATAAAATTGTTGCGTATAATTAATAATTGACCTTGCAGTATCATTGACATTGCATCCTGCCATTATCAATGTAAAATATATTCAAACAGACATCTATACACATGAAAAGTAAATAATGCTTAGCTGCTCATAGCTCCACACTGACAAACACATCTCTGCACATGAAGAATGATGAAACACAAGTGAAGTGTAGCTAGCTATAACAATAACCAAATGAAACAAACATGAATGATATATAAAAAAACATACTTTAATATTTCAGACAAGCTGTAGATGCAGCTACACCCTTAAATGCAATTGTGATGCAAGTCCAGTTTTGTATAGGCTGAGGTCATCTTTCTGGGATATTCCCTTCATATTTAAAGCAAATCCATTGTGCTATGTGGCAACCGATACAAAATTCAAACAGGTCAATAGGGTATATGCACACGGACTCTTAATTTGCACTATGGCTTCTGGGGAACTGTCTTTCCATTACAAAATCGCCATGTTTAAGGTCTGTTTTGTTTAAAAATAAAATAGACATATAAAGTATAAAGTGGGTCTCAGACCGGACAAGAAGTACTGCATTAAATTCATTTTTCCTTGCCATCTTGTTAAAATATAAGATGTATTTTACCTCAGTATTTTGAATGAAGTTTCTGTGCTACCCTGCTGATCAGTGCTAGTGGTTACACAGTATATAATCTCGTTTTATGCTTGAACAACTAAATGAATGCTTAAGTTTATTTAACTGAGTGTATTTTAATTAAATTAGAATGTCGATGCTGAAAAAGGTACCTTACAAACTTTAAAATAATCACATTAACCTTTCACCGGAAGTTTACCGTTGGCTAAAAAACACTCGCTGTGCATATAGTCCATTATGACACATAAATACACTCAGACTTGGTACATGTCTTGGTATCATAGTACAGCAGATTTGACTCATCAGAACTGAATCTTTTATGGTATATAAATTATGAAAAATGTGTTGCAGAAAATCATTGTAAATGCAAAATTCTTCTTTGCTGTTTTTTAGCCTAAAGGGTGATGAGTTTCTTTGAGTCTTGGATCACCCTGAACAATATAGGAGCTTTTTCTTTCTATTGTAATCTTGTTCTGATTTGAAGTTACATTGGTTTAGAAGAAAATGCTTTATAATGCTGCATTGTAGCACTAATGTATTCTAAGTCTGAAAATAACCTTAATTCTGTACAGTCTGTCTTCTTTCGACAATATGTCTCTGATGATATAGTAGATATGCAAAAACCCATTGAGATGAAGTTCATTTTAAAGTACTCTTAGTACTCGTGGGTTCTTATAGTCAGAGAAGTCTATGCTCAGCTTTTTTTATCCTAACGAATATGTTACGGTAAGCAAGTCATAAAGGCCCAGGTCCCTGTCTATCATCTGCTTGTCTGTTCTCATTCAGTCAGTTCCTGCTTCTTTCTTAAGGCATTGTTTGGTTGTTAAGTAATGTTCTTCCTTGGAATAAAAAAGAGGTTTCTTTAAAGGAGACCTATGATGAAAATAATATTTTGTAAGCTGTTTGGACAGAACTGTGTGTAGATATAGTGTGTCCACAGTCATATTGCCATGATTTAAAGACATTAAGTCTCTTTTTTTAATATAGTAGCACATATAATCGGGGCGACATCGTGGCGCAGTAGGTAGTGCTGTCGCCTCACAGCAAGGAGGTTGCTGGTTTGAGCCTCGGGTTACTTGCCGTTTCTGTGTGGAGTTTGCATGTACTCCCTGCATTTGCGTGGGTTTCCTCTGGCTGCTCTGGTTTCCCCAACAGTCTAAAGACATGCGGTACAGGTAAATTGGGTAGGCTAAATTGTCTGTAGTGAGTGTGTGTGGATGTTTCCCAGAGATGGGTTGCAGCTGGAAGGGCATCCGCTGCGTAGAACATGTGCTGGATAAGTTGGCGGTTCATTCCGCTGTGACAATCCCGGATAAATTAAGGGACTAAGCCGAAAAGAAAATGAATGATTGAATGAATCAATGCATATAATTATGTCAACAAGACAGGATTTGTGCAAAGCAATTGGAATTAAAAGATCTGTTCAGCCCACCGTGATCATCAATGATCATCAAATGTAATCAAGAATAAATTTGACAAGTTTGAAACATTTTTAAAACAGTGCATGCTTGTAATGAATTACAACAATTTTACTATATTTATCATCACAGCCGCATGCCAGTACAATTATAAAAGAAGATGCTCGCTTCTTAGCTTTTGACTTAACCAATAAGCGAGGTAAGCAGCTGCTTAGGGCCCCCGGAAATTAGGGGGCCCCAACCAATGCCAAGAAGCCAATATTAATCATATATCTTTTTCATGCCTTTTCTATCATATGTTGTAAAAATCTGTCTATAGCTGTGAAGATTTAAACGTTATTACTTTTTTTCAAAACTGGAGACCCCCATGAGTAATGAAATGTTCCTTCCGTACTGAACATGCGAGAGAGGTGTTCGCTTTAGTTCAATCAAAGACACTGCCAGCCAGCGTTGATAACTTAGTGACATGTCAGACCCTCTAGTACCAATTTTTCAAAATAGCAACTAGTGAATGTTTTTAGAGAATCTCATGTGTCCGTGCTGTACCGTCTTAATATTACTTTTCCTGACGAACTTCGGGTAATGCTGTTGGTCTCTCTCGTGCCTCAAAGCACTCAAAGTGCCACACAGCGCCACACAGCCGTCTCTCACACCTGCAGTATTGAGTGCAGATCGTTCCTTTGCATATCGACAAATGTTTTAGCACCGTGAGCGCAATTTCCCTGGTAACATTAGTCAAACCAATCTGCTTTTCCTCTGTTTTAAATGTAAAACTGGAGGGTGAAATACGACATAGTTTGTGAACTTGTTTATTTCTTTTTTGGTGAATTTATTTCTTTAAAATTTGATGGTAAAGGTTCCTTTAAATATTAAAATATGTATTATTTTTAGAAAATTAAAATAACTGCTTGCTTATCGTATGTCGGGATAATTATAAAATAAAATAAAGGGATTAATGCTTTTATATATATATATATATATATATATATATATATATATATATATATATATATATATATATATATATATATATATATATATATATAATTTTTTTAATTAATTAATTAATTAATTAATTAATTTTTTTTTAAAAAATTTTTATACAACAGTTCTGTCTGGTTCTATCTAGTCGTGCCATATTTTGCCAGTAACACAAAGGCTTCTTCACCCTTCACGTTTGTCTATTACTCCGCCCACATACAGCCAGCAACAAGCAAAGACACTACAGTTTGACAAATATTACTGCTGTTAGATAACAAAATGTACTTTTGAGACTTTTTTAGTCGAGAATGTAGTTGTTTAGATTCCAACTGCAGTTTATTTGTAAGAATAGTGCCTATTTTTCTGAGAGAGCTTGTTGGCAGGCATTAGCCTAGTAGTAGTAGCGTAGTAGACCAAAGACAGTTGACGTTTTCTATCCACAAGACTGCGACAAAACCGCATAATAAGCCCTTACGCTTAGAAGATTATAACAGTCTGATTTCTAACTACAGCAGATCACATCATTATTAAACTGGTAAGCCTACCTGCCAACACTCCAGTTTTTTATGGAAGTATCCTGTATTTCAGACCTCTCGCAATCATCACGTTTTTTATTTCTTCTGGAAAACTCCTGTAATTTTACCTTTGGCCCCTCTTCGTCTGTAAACACCCCCGGTTTGCCAACTTTGGTACAGTACCTGATCAAAGGGGCCGCCCAATACCTGCTGCATCCTATCCCGGTTCTCAACAGTGTTATTCAAAGACCTCACCCCTGAGCCTATATATATATAAGGCACAGGCAACAAAAACAGCTACAAGAATCTCAGAGCTGAAAATGACCTCTGAAAAGTATAATAAATAAGTATAATAAATAATCTGATGGGTATTTTGACCTGAAACTTTACACACACTGTCTAGAGACACAAAACAATTATCTTACCTCTTGAAAAAGGGGTTAAATAGATGACCTTTAAAAACAAACAGTTAAAATAAATATTTTCTGTATTTAATTATGTTGTTCCAAGTAATCAATCAATCAATCAATCAATCAATCAATCAATCAATCAATCAATCAATAAGCCAACTAACCAACCAACCAATCAATCAATCGGTAAATTTACTACCTAACCAGCAAACTAGAACATAACCATGTGTTAAATATGTTAAGTTAGAAACTGGTTATATTATTGCACTTTATACTGTATAACGGCGATTTTTAATTACATACATGCAGTGTAAGACCATAAATAATAGTTCAGTTTTGTTAATACCTGTTCTTTGCACTGTTCCTTTAAGCAGACTTTGATTTGAATCAGGTACTGTATGTTACCATGGCAGACATCCCTATAAAAAGGTATTTTGATATCGCTCAATTATTTTGCTCCTTGCGAGAGGCTGGTAGAAATCTCCTGCTGAGGCCTCGCAGGTCCCCACACTTTACCAACACAACATCTCTGACCTACTTCAAACAGTGTGTGCGAGAGGGAGAAGAGAATACAACACAAAACAAACACCCAAGCAACTCTGAGCATCTTCTCGAAGCGCTAGTAGATGCTTTATTCCACAGGGATTGTGAAAAGCCACCAATCTGCTCTCTTTCTTCAGCACGTAAACACCTCAGAGACAAATATGAAGTCTCAGTCTGTCTTCTTCAAACCAGGCTCTTTGAAAAATGCACAAACACCCTGTTATATAGCAGTTTCTGTGCCACGCACCTGAGGGAGATTTTACACTGTGTCAATTAGAGCGCGTAGGCTTGTGTGTTCCTTCTTCTGTACCATGAGGGAATAATTAAGACAAGCCTTCAATACGCAACGTTCCACATCATTCTCAGTCCTGAAGCTATCATAAATATTGATTTTGAGGAAAACTGCAAAAAATTCTGTCTCTCAAAATGCTGGAGGAGAATGAAGCGACAAGCGGATTCATGTAATTTTTTCTTTATGTGTTAACGGCTAATTAAGACCTAATAATTGAGCAAATAAAGACATGCTGTGATTTTAAATACACTTTGGGGCAAATTCACTATGCAGCTGAACCACTTTTGTGTACTGTATTTTTAGCACAAAGACATCAATGATGCACTTCGTCTATTGTTACAATGTTGTTTGTAAACAAAAGTAATTCATATATTAAACACAGGGGCGGCATGGTATCTGAGTGGTTAGCACTGTTGCCTCACAGCAGGAAGGTCGCTGGTTCGAGTCCCGGCTGGGTCAGTTGGCATTTCTTTGTTGAGTTTGCATGTTTCCTCTGTGTTCACATGGGTTTCTACTGGTTCTCCGGGTTTCCCCCACAGTCTAAAGACATGCGCTTTTAGTAAGTTGGATGAAATAAATTGGCCGTAGTGTATGAGAGTGTGGATGGGTGTGTCCTAGTACTAGGTTGTGGTTGGAAGGGCATCCAATGCCTAAAACATGCTGGAATAATTGACGGATTGACATTTAATATTTAAGTTCTTTGCATTGCAAAACATTGTTTATTTGAAGTGATTAATACTACAGTTGCTACAGTTATTTGCATAATGATCAGTCATAAAGTCTTTAAGGGAGCAATGGGAGTTCCCCCAGGGCGACATCGCTTTCCTTGGCAGACATTGTAAACTACTGCTTATTAAAGACTGATATTTGGGTGAATAATACTATATCTTTTATATATTGTGTTGGCCTTTATGGGGTTAATGTTAGTCAATTCCTGAATGTGGTAGTAAGACAGTGTTACAGAAAAGACTTTCTTCACTTCCTGGCCACATGGAATACCTTTAGGACAGGCATATTAGGACAGGGTCTTAATCCATTCGTCTTCCATTTTCTTAGCAATACATATGTTTCAACAGTTCTATCAGTTTCCAAAGAAGAAAATCATGCACTGGCCTACATTTTTTTTCTAATTTAAGAACAATTTCAAGTGTATGTGTGCGGCACGATAGCGGAATATAGAACAATCTAAATGTCTGTGTTATGGTAACTTTAAGTGCAGTAGTTAATAGTGTTGTAGTCTGTAGTGAAATGCATTAAGAACATGCATGCTCACCAGCGGATTCTCATGCAGGATAATATGTATGCTTTTGCTGTTCAGCTAAAACATTGATGTAAAGTGCTCCTTCTTAAATGATTGTGTTCATGCCACCCAGGACTACTTAAATTGTGCCTCAGACAATGTTATGGCTTATTAAATGGCATGTATCAAAACTCAGTGTCCATCTCATCACTCAGGCAAACAATAAATATTATATTGTTGCACCGCTGCATAGGTATCAAAAAGTCCCGAAAATAACAAGTAGAAGCTTTTGTTTTAAGCCATTCACTTTTGTAATCTCGATCTATGAGCAAGATCCTGTTTTGTCTTTACAATACTCTATTTAACGCTAGGGAATAATTAAAATACTAGTTCATAGCAACATGGTTTGCTCGTCTGTTTATACAGTGAACTTCAGATATGAATTCATGGTGGAAGAAAGTAGTTCCTCTTACAAAAGGGTTCTTGAGACACTTTTTGTTTGCTTTTATTTTTTTTTATTTACACACTTATGCCATCAAACTGTTGTCATAATAATGACAATATTACAAAAGTTGCACTGTGATATGGCTGTATATCAGCACTCACATGAAATAATTTTAGCAAAATAATTTTATTTTTGTATTAATTGAAACATTTCTAGTGTATGGGCATTTCCCAGTACTGGGATGAAGATGAAAGGGCATAGACAGGGATGAGGAGGAAGGGAGCAACAGCAGTTCAAATCACTAAAGAATCCTACTTTTGTTCCGTTTTGAAGTGAGGAACGTAAAGTCCCTGGTGCTTTACCCGTTTATCCAGCTTGACAAGCAAGACAAGTTAGCATTAGCTTGTTTACCTTTAGAGCGGTAACTGAAAAATTCAAACTGAAATTTGACGCATTGGCTGGCACCAAAGAGCTTAGAATGACCAAGAGGCGACACTCAATAGAACGTTTCATTGCAAGAGCAGCGTCCAGGAATAGCCACGGATTCCGCCATTTTGGAGTGAAAGCAGTCGGCTGTCTATTTGTTGTTATTGCTGTCGCGATGGCAAGCAGTTGCTTTGTTTTTTATTTGTTTATTTAGAAAGCACATTAAAGCTGAGATACAACCTGAAAGATGACAATAAAACACTTACTAACACAATCATCAGCATTTTTAATTGTTTGTACTTTTGGAGTTTTCATTCCAAAATGGCCGCCACGCCATCTAGTAGCTGTTTCCCAAATCGCACTAGTTTCGCATCTTGGTGATTCTATGCTCTTTGCTGGTGCTGAGCCAGAGAAAGATGTGTCATATTATCACAATTATGTAGAGTTTTAACCACCTAATGCTTATATTGTTTTAGACTACTGTGTACTAGTAAAACAATACATTTACAGTTTGTAAAACACACAAGTCTAACAATCCCTTCAAATATAATTTGCCGATGTGAAAGTAGCTTTAAAGTTGAATCTGTTCTTTTCTAAGTTCACCAGCCACTTACTTGCATGTACTGTATTTGGAGAGTAACTTATGAATTTACGTGCTGAATCCTGCGTTCTACTTTTATGAATGGGGCAAACGCGTGGCCACAAGTTAACATGGCAAAGCCCATCTTACGTTATAGATCACGATCACTACGTTTTTGTGAATTGGAAAATCGGGTAGCTGATTACATGATGAGCAAGCGTGTGAATATGTTGAATTAAAGCGGAAAAAATAAATAAATAAAAGGGATACATCTGTCATACAGTGCCATTGTGGTTGCAGTGTGTGGTTAGTTTTTTTTTCTTCTTTTTATTATTATTATAACAGCTCAGGGATGAGCTTTTTTTTTAAATAAAGGGTTGGAAATGAGTGCTTTTCTTGTTTTTTATTTTAATTAATTGATTAATCGAAGAACTAATCAACAGATTAATCGATTATTACAATAACAGTTATTTAACAGTTATTCTGTATAATATTCTGTATAATAACTGGTTAGTTTTTTTTCTTCTTCTTTTTATTATTATTATAACAGCTCAGGGATGAGCTTTTTTTAAATAAAGGGTTGGAAATGAGTGCTTTTCTTGTTTTTTATTTTAATTAATTGATTAATCGAAGAACTAATCAACAGATTAATCAATTATTACAATAACAGTTATTTGCAGCCCTGATTAAAAGTAGTTTTAACAATAATTATATCCACATTATTATCATCCAAATATTATTATTAAATATTACTTACTAAATTGCAGAATTTGTGGAAAGATATCCACATTTCTATGATTAGATGCTGTACCTTTTCTCATGCATTCATATTTGTTGCTCATTCATGACTGCATGCTAATTAAAAATGTAAATAATTAAAATTGTGCTGTTACCTGGTTTGAACTGTACATTAAAATTTGGAGCTTCCACAAGCCAGACGGTGCCTGTTAATAACCTGGTATTTGTGTCCTGTTTAGATGAATTTGGTTGGACTCGTGGGCCGTGTGCAGCTCCCGCACTGAAATTCAAATGAGGAGGCAGGAGCATAATATTTACTGTGGAGTTTTAATCAGGTCACTACAAAAGACAAACAACTCCACAAAACCACAGACTGGCAAATCAATTCCACATTTCATCCTAACAGCACACTTTTGCTTGAGATGAGATATGTAAGAGTTATATATTGTGCTTTTTTATTCAATAAACAGCCATTTGTATTTTATAAGTAAGGACATTGGGGGACAAACTGAAAGAAAGTGATATACAAGCTGGGGCAAACTGACATTTGAGTTATTCAATGAATTTTAGCTTCGGTAGATGGAGTCAGCTGTTCACTATTGTACCAGATGCTGTGCATTGCTAATTTCGCACATACTGTGTGACTGAGGCATTTTTAGTCAATGAGAATAATTCTGGGACATGGAAGCCTTCCTGCTCCAGTGTCGCTATTGTCTGGTAATGAAAGAGGATGTGGTTTGTGAATCCAGCATTTCATTTGCTGAATTGAGTGATTAAAAAGTTGTTTGACCGGTAGTGTGCAGGCATTGTGTGTAATTGACCAGTTTGGTGTTCATAAGAGTATGGCCAAAGCAAATAGAAAAATAAACAATTTTAATGTAAAGAACCAAAAGGAAAGCAAACACAGACAATTTTAAACAGTTTTGAAACACGGGATGGGCTATTCTTAAAGTCTGAAAAGGGTGGATAAAAAGTGTATTAATTTTTATTTAGCATAGATTTGTAGGGTTTAACATTTTACAGCTATATAATTGTTAAACACTATATTTTGATAGTCCATTTGAGTATTAGTAGACTGTCTGCTTAATATCTGTTGATACTGCTCCTTCAACAGACATTTAACTGACTATAAGAAACTTTGGAAGTACATGTCAAATTACACTAACCCTGACCCTAACCATATCCCCAATTAAACAGTCTATTTATAATCTACTGAAAATTAGTTGGCATGTAGATGCAGTGTAACCTAAATTCAACAAACAGACCATCAAATTAGTGTGACCATATGATTTTCTATGCTGGGATCCTAACCAGTGTATCATTTGTGTTCTTTTTTAATTCAACTTTAAAAATGACAAATTTTAAAATTTAATTAACTAGCTAAAGTTTGAATGATTAAAAAGTCTTTTGACCAATAGCGTGCAGGCATTGTGTATAATTTGCCAGTTTGGTGTTTATGTATACATAGAATGGATTGCATATGGAGTATAAAGAATCAATAAGAAAGCAAACTCTAACAATTTTAGACCAATTTTAAACATTACAGGCTATTTTTAAAAACTCGAATTATGGGTTGTTGAAAAAGACCATGCAGTGTGTAACACAGCTCTAAGTGAAGTGAAATTTCCAGCTAAGGCTTAAATATGAAAGTGCACCATGTTTAAAACTATAGATTCATCTATAAAAGAGTCAACTCATAGTAGATTGAATGAATTGGCAGTGTAATGAGTCTTAAGCCGTGTCGACGTGACATCAAAACGTAACTAAAGCTCTGCCCATTTGTTGCGCTTGCAGACATGGGACAATTGAAACATGTGGCCCCACCCACAAACACTGTAGAAAGAAGAAGAAGAAGATAAACAGTGTTGCAGATCCCGGTTGAATCAAGTTGCGAAGACGCTGTCCTGTGAAGTGTGAGGGAAAGTTAGTGTTACTTTTCCTAGATGAGGCTGTGAAGGGTCAGCGGCTGAAGTTTATTTTTGCAAAAATAACTCAGCATTATAGCCCCAGCCTTGTGCTGTGTTGCCATCATTTTTCTGATGAGTGCTTCAGCAATATACATGCTTACAATGGGGGATTCATCAGCCATTTGTTAAAGGTAGGATCAGATAAACCTTTGTCAGAGCTTGACGGTAACTTTACAGTACACAGTTCATGGATCAGTTTCTTCCTCGATTTCACAAGTGTAAATAAGTGTGGTTAAAATGGTTGCCTTGTTTTTAGCTTGCAAATTGTATATTTAATTGTGTTTTGTTACTTGTAACCGCTTGTTCTGTGTCTGGTTAACTCTACATTCTCATATCACGTCTAAAGCCACGTTGAAAATGTGCCGCATGCCACTTTGTTTTTTGGATTTAAATGCAATTGTGCATTTGCCATTCGTTTTTGCTATGGCCAACGTCAGCTCTTCCTACATGTGCGATGGTCAAGTTTCAAAATTGCTTAGCTTTTGCCTCTGTGTGGATTAATACTGAATGTGTGTTTTTTACTAATGGTTAAGAATAGAGCAATATGCTGATGTTAAACTGCATTGCTTTAATGCACTCCTGCATTGGGCTCAAATGTTGGGTTCGGAGGTGAGGTGTCTGAATAACACTGTTGAGAACTGTGTACTGTGTACTGTGGTGTTATTAACTGAACTATGGAGCCTGTTTCGGGTGGCCGCTATGAGTTTTCCGGGAGAAATAACAAAACAGGATCGTGGCGGATAATAGGTCTAAAATACGGGAGAGTATTATGTCAGGTTCACTCTGCACTCTGACTACTTCAAATTTGTTGATAAGCCATGGTGGCCATTTCTCTTTGTCTCGCGCTTAACATAGTTGACCAATCAGGGTCATTGGACCAATCAGCGTAGATTAGCATCGCGCTAAGGAGGGATTTGGGAACAAATGGATGGTATAATTAGGTAAAAATAAATGCATATTGTAAGACAATGAACGTGTTTTTTGACCTTGCATGCATATCAGCCTGTTGTTTAAAGTCTGAAAAGGGTGAATTAAAGTGTATTAATTTTACTTCACCTTAGATTTGTAGGGTTTCACATCTGATTTTACAGCAATATAATACTAGCATTTCCAAGGAGGGTTTCTAACCTGTGTATCTTTATTTTATTATGACTTAAAAAAAAAAAAAAAAAAAAAAAAAAAAATATATATATATATATATATATATATATATATATATATATATATATATATATATATATATATATATATATATATATATATATATGTATATATTTTAATTTTTATACAAAAAAATATATATATATATAAAGAAAAAACTATTTTGCTAAAGTTTGATCAAGGACTATACAGTTTTTTCCTATTGAAGATCCAGAGAGCTCCATGATGTCTTTGTGTGGATCACGTAAACCTTTTTTTTTTTTTTTTAGCTTTTGTAATTCTTTTCCAGGCCCTTTTGGCCTTGAGGCACCTCTGAGCAAAGCAAGATTGTTTCATACGTGCTTCAGACACTCACCCCACTAAGTTTATGAATCATTGAGCGCACTTCCTTTTCTTGCTTTGAGTGTCTGACTCTGAAGACATCTTATGCTGTAAAACATGCACTCCACAAAGTACACCCCAGTAAGCCTCACCACTATCCAAGTGGGTGTCAGATTCTGATTTTATTGATACAACCTTGGTTATTGACTTAAAGAAAGCCGGGGGGAGGGGGAAATCTTTCTTCTGTAGAACTCAAAACAACATAAATGTTCACAGCTAGATTACAATGATTTGGATGTAAACAGCTCAACCTATGCTCTGTCAGGATATTGAAGTATGCATGTGTAGTATGTGACAGAAAAGAAGCCCGCTTCAATGTTATCACTGGATTTAATGGCCGTTATCAGTGGTTATCAGCTGATAGATATGGGTCAGTAGTGGCCTTCTGCGCCTACTGTACTGGTAGACTCATAAGGCTGTTATCATTTATTTACATGGTTAATCAGCTATACTAATAAAGAAGACTCCAGATCCAGATCTGTTATTACGTTACTGTGATAGTTGGGTTTAGGGTTGAGGTAGCGGTAGACACTAATAAAATACTATTAATGGGAAATTTAATTAAAAATATAAATAATTATTATGGTCAATCAGCTATACTAATAGTGAAGGCTCTAGATCTGTTTTACATAACTGTGACGGTTGAGTTTAGGGGTAGGGTAGGGGTAGATGCTAATAAAATACAATAATTGAGAAATTAAATAAATAATACAAATGATTTTCATTAACTTCCGCCCGCAACCATATGTGATCTATTGCTGATTAACTATATGGATGAATGATAACCTACCTATAGACAGAGAAGGACCCTACTGGCCCATATCTATCAGCTGATAACCACTGATAGCGCCCATTGACAACATTCAAATCAGTTGCCTGATTAGTGCAACATAACATGCAGCCATGGCAACATTTTCTTTGTATGGAGCATACATTATCTAAACCTCTTTCTTGTTTTTAATCTCACACAGACAGACAAATGCTATTGTTAAATGCTAATGCTAACTGTGAAACCTCAACCTTCATATGAGCATTACCTGTTAAAATGTCAAATTTCTAATTTTGGTTTCAAAACATGTTAAAGCAATAGCCTCAAACTCATTTCCTAGAGGGCCACAGCTCTGCATAATTTATCTCCAACCATCTCCAACTCACACCTGCTTAATAGTCTATAGTCAGACATCCCAAGTCTCCTGGAAGTTCCGGAAGTCTCCCGCAAATGCATAGACACTCCCAGATGCCTGCAAATGAATGATTCAGTTCAATTCAATTCAGCTTCATTTGTATAGCGCTTTTACAATGTAGATTGTGTCAAAGCAGCTTCACATAAATGGTCATAGTAACTGGAACAGTGTAGTTCAGTTTTTAGTGTTTAAGTTCAGTTCAGTTCAGTTTAGCTCAGTTCGGTGTGATTTAAAATCATTACTGAGAGTTCAAACACTGAAGAGCAAATTCATAGATGCGTAGCTCTACCAATCCTGAACCATGCGAGCCAGTGGTGACAGCGGAGAGGGAAAAAAACTTCACCTGATAGGAGTGAAGAAAAAAAAAATCTTGAGAGAATCAGACTCAGTTAGGCACGACCATTTAAATTTTTCCGCTGGCCAAAAGTCTTGTGCAGAGCTTCAGTCACCGCGGTGGAGGCTGTAAGCTGGCCTCAGCGAAGACTCGTCTGTCCCTGGAGCGTCGCTGGAATCAGTCTCATGTTCTCCACTCCCCATGACCATCAGTGCAGCAGCAGCTCAGGATATGGCCTGGTCCCGGATATGGAAACCTTGGGATCATCTCGTCGCTGGTCTTGGATCCAATCAGTGACTCTGCATAATCTGAGGACCTCGGGATGAGTATCCCCAGGTGAAAATAGAGAATAAAGAGAATAATTAGCGTAGCTGCTGTTCATAGTGTATATAAACAAGATGCAGAAGCCTGTGTGGAACCCGCTAGGTGATGCATTGAGTGTATGCTTTACTAAACAGATAGGTCTTTAATCTAGTTTTGAACTGGGAGAGTGTGTCTGAGCCTCGGACGTTATCAGGAAGGCTATTCCAGAGTGTAGGAGCCATAAAGGAGAAGGCTCGACCTCCTTTACTCGATTTTGCTATTCTAGGTACTACCAGAAGCCCTGAGTTTTGAGATCTTAAAGAGCGAGTTGGATTGTAGCGGGACAGAAGGTTGGTTAGATAAACAGGAGCTAGATTATTTAAAGCTTTATAGGTGAGAAGTAATATTTTAAATTCAATACGAAACTTAACAGGCATTTAGTGTAAGGAGGATAAAATTGGGGTGATATGATCATATTTTCTAGACCTGGTCAGAACTCTGGCTGCTGCATTTTGTACTAATTGAAGTTTGTTAATAGAGGATGCCGGGCAGCCAGCAAATAGAGCATTACAGTAATCCAGCCTCGAAGTCATAAAAGCATGGACTAGCTTTTCTGCATCTGAGATGGATAGCATATTTCGTAATGTAATTTAGCCATATTTCCCAGATGAAAGAAGGCAGTTTTTGTGACATGGGATATATGGTTTTCAAAAGTTAGATTGCTGTCTAATATGACACCCAGATCTTTTATAGTAGAGCTAACGCTAACTTTGTATCCCTCTAATTGTAGATTAAGTTGCGAGATCTGCTGTGTACAAGATTTGGGCCCAATAAGTAATAATTCTGTTTTGTCTGAGTTTAAGAGAACAAAATTGTTGGTCATCCAGTCTTTAATGTCTTTGATACACTCAGTTAGTTTGGACAGTTCAGACGTCTCATCAGGTTTAGTTGAAATAAATAATTGAGTATCATCTGCAGTGAAAGCTGATCCCATGTCTTCTAATAATGTCTCCCAGTGGTAGCATGTAAATTGTAAACAGCAAAGGGCCTAAAACTGATCCTTGAGGCACCCCATACTTTACTGGGCTGACTTGTGAAGGCTGTCCATTAATATTATGATGATCTAATGATAATCGCCGGGAAATTGCGCTTCTCCCACCCTTTCCTTAAATAGTCTCCACTGCACCCCTTCCAGCTCTTCAGGTACGGTGGGTGCAACTCAACCCCACCGCTCTCCATCACGCAACTCACCCTCACCGCTCTTCAGGTACATCGCACGCACATGTCCCCACCGCTTTTCAAATACATCGTGCGCACACGCCCCCACCAATCTTCAGATACATCGTGTGCACACGCCCCCACTGCTCTTCAGATACATCCCCCAGCTCTCTTCAGATACGTCGCGCGCACACGTACCACTGTTCTTCAGATATTTTTTTTTCCAAGGTTATGAAATCGTCATAATCTTATATCGGCACATGCCTATTTTACCAATGTATTAGTGATACCATTATTTTCTTTTTGCTTCTTTTTCACCTTACCTTTGACTTTGACTACTTCAGGAAATCAAGATAATTTAATCTTCTGATTTACAAACGTACATAACTTTATTATATGATACATAAAATACAACTGTGTTGCCAGTTTGTTTTTAAAATATATTCTTTTATGTTCCACACAAGAAAAACAGTCATGTAGGTTTGGAACACCATGAGATTAAATGAGAAATTTTTCATTTTTGCTTGAACTGTCCCTTTAAGGCATTTTGCAACTAATCTGTGACATGAAGAAATGGTGGGAAGCTGTAGCAGCAGACCAGCATTTATCTGTGGTGCTTGGATGCAAACAGCTGGCTCCTGGTGCTTGGACTGGTCTTGCCCAGCTTGGCATAGACAGTGGTGACAGATGCTTGGAAATATTAGGAGCCCAAGAGATGAGAGATTGAAGCAAGGGTAGAGAGTGAAAACTACAGTAACGATAAAGCCAGTGGCGTCCCAAAACGCAAGCCTCACGACGTGAGAAAAATAATCATAAACGAGAAAACCAAATCCCAGATGACAAAACAATGAGAGACGGAACGGCAACACTGTCGTAAACATACATAATCGCCGCAAGAAACGGCTAATTGGATGATTTTTCTTTTAAGTCGTCCTTAGAGGCATGTCGAGATGTTTCGAGAAAGATTTTGTTTCAAGTTTTAGAGCCACACAACATTGACGGAACACAAATGTGATTTTGAAGCGCCTAAAATAAACATGAGCCATAGTCATAAGCCATACATTTTCATGAAGTCAGCCAGCGCACAAAAGGAGATTTAAAAAACACAGCTAGTCAAATGCTAATGCATTCATCTAAGCTAATTCAGAATCTTTTTTTTTTTACCTGGCTGCCTTAATTCCACCTTCTCCCCCTTCATTTAGCTTTTGTGGTAGTGCATTAGTTACAAATTATACTCATTTTGTCACATTCTGTGCTCCACGTCCATGCCATTAAGTCCTTCATCTTTAGTGGCTGTATTTTGCTGAGTCATAGCCATTACATTACAGTGCTAACGCTCTGATGAAAGCACTGGTCAACAGGGCGGCCATAATAAAATTCAAGGTCTGTGCTCAAAGTTCACAGGGACTCATAAACTTTTTCCTCATTATTCTCGGTTCCTTTTACACCACACCATGTCAGCGTGTCAAAACCAGATTGATTCCATTATAATCAATGGAGCTGTTGAGACTGGAAGTGGCATGAAATACAGTAATGCACCATATTGCATGATATGGGTGCCATGAAATATTATTTTCTATTTTTTCAGCAGCTTTGTGGAGAGAAAAAAAGCATCTGCCGAATTTGTAAATTCAAATTATAACATGAATGCTGATGTTTGAGTTACAGTACACTTTAAAAAAAAAAAATTTTTTTTTGATTTTTTTTTTATGGATGGTACTGAAAAAATTATACTTTTATAGGGCTCTATTTTAATGATCTAGACACAAAGTCTAAAGCGTATGGCACAAAAGCATTAAGGGTGTGTCCGAATCCATGTACAGGAGGACATGGTCTTCATCAGGTCCTGATGAAGACCATGTAGGTTGAAAAGTTGTTACAATATTTTTTTTGAGAGCTAAAGTGGCAGTGTGTCACTTTTCTTTTTACTTTATCTCTCACACTGTAAAAAATGGCCATGATTTCAACGGTAAAAAATGACACTGAGCACCTTCTACTGTATATGCTGATACTCTTTTCTGCTTGTGGGAAAAGTTAATTGTGATGAGTATTGGCTCATTTTGTAACTTCCTCATCACCACCTGCATGTGGGTGTGCTAACGTGTCTAACTGTGCAACAAAACATGTGTAGATGTTGATCATTCAAAATATAGACATATTACCTCTATAAATTAATATAATATGGTAATTTACCATAAAAATGAAAAACTACTTTTACGGTTTATACCGTGTTTTTAACGGTAAAGTACTGGTAACCACAGCTGCCTTTTTTTTATTGTAAATTTTACAGATTTATTTTAAAATTTATAAATAAAAATAAATCCGTAAAATTTACGGTATACCTTCCCACCAGAGGAAGTGAAATCACTTGGAGCAAGTCTCATATATCTCTATCAGTGCTTTACAGAATATGGCTTTTTTTATAACCAATGTGAGAGAGTTGACCAGAATTTAGGGATATACACAACATGCATTTTTTAACAGAAATTGCAAATAATACAGAAAGTATCATTATGTTGTTATGTTATGTTCTATATTACACTTTTGCATGAGACATGTCATATTAGAAATATATTTTTATTGATAAGACATTTTAATAATGGATACGAAGGATAAAATACACTTGCAGGGATCAAAGAGACTCCACGTTTTGTTTCATAAGAGCTTTAGCTTAATAAACTACTAATTAGCTGCTTATTAATTGTTAGTAAGGTAGTAGTTGGGTTTAGGTATTAGGTATGAAATTAAAACTTTATAAGAAACTTTACATAGGATTGTCCTAAGCCAATGAGTTAATTGCAATCAGAAGTGAGCATCCACTTAGAGGTCCGCGGGCGCTGCGGGACCCGACCAGATTTCTGTGGCGCGGGAATAAATTTCCAAATAAATCGCGGGAGCGGTCGGTAACGGGTTTAATTTGGGACGGGTCGGGCAACGGGACAACAAATTCTTAATAGGCCTATAAGCGGGAGCAGTCGGGTTCGGGCTAAAACCTGGCGGTTGCGGGCGGAAGCGGGATTCAAAATTTTGTCCCGCGCAGATCTCTACATCCACCTGCCCTATTTACAGGGGGCAGTGCACTTACATGTCGTAATGTATTTTACTAATGTTACTTATTTTGTTCACACTTTAAGCGGCGCAATGGTACAGTGGGTAGCGATGTCGTCTGACAGCAAGAAGGTCATTTCTGTGTGGAGTTTGCATGTTCTCCCAATGTTAGCGTTTGTTTTCTGTGGGTGCTCTGGTTTCCCCCACAGTACAAAGACAGGCGCGATAAGTGAATTGGGTAAGCTAAATTGTCCGTAGTGTATGCGTGTGAATGAGAGTGTATGGGTGCTTTCCAGTGATGGAGTGCAGCTAGAAGCGCATTCGCTGCATAAAACATATGCTGGATAAGTTGGTAGTTCATTCCCCTCTGGTGAACCTAGACTAATAAAGGGACTAACCTGGAAAAAGAAATTTGAATTGAAGTATGACCTTATTTTTAATACATACAACAACAAAAAAACTCATAAAGTAGCAAATGATGTGGTAATTTTCCTTTATAGGGCTTTTTATTATCCCTTCACAAAGTTGCAGTTGCAATCTATAGGCATTCATAAAAGTATAGTTCACCCAGAAATTACAATTTACTCACACTCAGCTGGTTTCAAACCTGTATGAGTTTCTTTATTCTTTTGAGCACCATAAAAGCTATATTTGAATATGGTTTCACTGTAAAACCCAACAGTCAACTTTATCATATGAAATGAGTGTAGTTTTCTCAAAAATGACTGAAAGTTAGTTCTACTCATTAAAAAAGAGTTTTGAACTCAGTGTTGAAGGTAGAGTTAATAAAAACCGCATTACGTCAACTTATATAGAGTAGGTTCACAGTACTCATACAGGTTAGTTGTTTAACTCAAATGGTTTGTAGCAATCGTTTTCCTTAAATGGTTTGAGTTGTCTCAACTGTCACTTTGAGTGGGTGGCGAAAAGGAGCGAGAACTTAATTGCAGGGAAAATGGGTTATATTTATAATAAAATAAAAGGCAAAACAGTAAAATAAACTACCCCGAGGGGGGAAATGATAGACAAACAAATAAACAAACAAACAAACAAACTTGACTGGGCAGGCTGGTAGGGATTAGGGCTGGAACACACGACAGGACAAGGAGAGATTATTGGGTTTTACTGTGCTCAAATTTTTGAGCTTAAAGGTTTGTTGCAATCAGTTTCCTCAAATGGTTTGAGTTATAACTTAACTTTTTTTGGTTTTACAGTGTAGAAACACATTAACATTGACATCCATAGTAAATAAAACAAACATTATGTGTAAGTTAATGGCTACCAGTTTCCAACATTTTTCAACAGAAGAAAGCAACTTGTTTTAAATGAAGGGTAAGAAAACCATGACATTATTTACACTTTTGGCTGAACTATTGCTTTGAGTGTGATTGAATGTGATTTGTTACAATACATCATTCATCAGTCACTAGAGTACTATATATGCGGAAACACCTTGTTAGTTACTTTTACATAGATGCCAATTACCTCAGCAGGCAACCAGTAACCGGTCTTTTTAGTGCACCCTGCTGAGAGAATAATAAATATCTGCCTCTTGCAGTTTAGTTACACTGTATGTTTCCTTCTTTACCCCTTAACAACAGTTTCACCACATGGTCCCACAATACCACTGTTGGCAGTCTTGGAGACCAGCGAACGTCTCAGAGAACAGCAGGACGAAAAACACCCTTTGGCGAGGCTCACTGTCTGCACTCAAGTCGAACCGTGTTCCTACCGTCAGAAATGAATCTGGGATTTAAGCATCAGTTGGGGAAGTCAAGTGCTTTATCTGTCCGATCTGGATTCACTCATCTACACTGGTTGCTCGTGCTTACTTTCAGCCTTTAGATATTCATGCGATGACGGCGTGCGCAGGTTCTCCGCTCCAGCTGCTTCTGTGCTGCATTTGTCAGCTTTACTGTCACTGAAATGTCACAATGTAGTCAGTTGTGTCAAGAAAGAAGGAATAGATCCTGACACGACTGCCTCTGCATACGCCTGTAAAATTTCAAGAGATTTGGTTTGCCTACATTTCATATCCCAGTGGGCCCCCGAGAGACAGTGCTTCCTGTTTGAAATACTGTGTGGGTCTAGTTAGAAAAGCAATACGAAAATACGGTTGTGTCATATAATTTATGGTCATTTTGTTGGTTGTTGTTGGCATTTTGATGTTTTTGCCATCTTGTATTACTTAAACAAACCTACTCTTTAATTGTTTTATCAGAGTTATTATTTATACATATTGACAAAGCATTTTTGAGGGCTGTAATATCAAATAATATTAGAAGTTATTCTTTTTATTATTATTAATGTGCTATTATTAACTACTAAAGGGTACCTATAATGAAAATTTTAAAATTTCGGGAGCTGTTTGGACAGAACTGTGTGTAGGTATAGTGTGTCCACAGTCATATTGTGCTGATATAAAGACAATAAGTTCTGATGTTAAAATGGGACACGAATCCCGCCCATTTTGACGCCCACTGCAATGTGACATAGGAGTGCTGTTTCCTAACCCACCAAATTGATTGACAGCTGTGCATTAACATGTATCCATAGTAATGCGTGTAATCATATCAACAAGACAGGACGTGTGCAAAGCAACCAGGATTAAAAGATCTGTTCAGCTCTCTGTGATCATCAGTCATCATTAAATGTGATCAAGAATGAGTTTTACAGGTTCAAAGAGTTTTTAAAAACGGCAAGTGTTTGTAATGGATTGCAGCTATTTTATCGTCTTTACTTTATCACCACAGCCGCTTGTCAGTACAATTATAAAAAAGACGTTTCAGTCTCGGCTTGTAGATGTTAAATCAGGATTATTTTGTACATTAACATAACTGATATTCATACAGCAGTCAATATTAATGTGTATTCTGTTACATTTGCCATGCAAAAAAGTGCAAAGTTAAACGCGAACAACCAATACTTCAAATATTAATTGGGAAGTTCGTACTATGGTATTTTTCACAAAGGCTATGCTAGATCTGCTTCCTTCATGTCTGTCTCTGTGCTGTTTATCTGAAGCAGCCAAGGCAGCGATTAGGGCACACTCTGACAGGCACATGGAAACAGTGGGTGGGGAGAACTATAGCATTAAATTTACGTGTCACAAAAACAGCTGCACTGTATTCAGAGCAGAACATTTCAATATTCTGAAAGGCATAAAAAATGAAATGATGAGTATTTAAAAGTGAAACTTTACACACACAAGATACAAAAATACTTATCTTAAATCTTGAAAAAAACTGGTACAATAGGGTCTTTTTAATGTAAATTCTACATTCTAAATTGTACATGTATGTTCATTTATTAATATTATTTGTTTAAACTATTTACAAATAGTTTATTATTTATCCTACTAATATTAAAAATAATGACCACAGTTGAAATTATACAGAAAGAGCAAAGCAAATAAATGTCATATAATATAAAATAAAATAGAATTTAATACAATAAAATATTTTTTATAATAATAATAATGCTAGATGATATTCTATAATGGGTGGCTCAGTGTTTAACGCTGTCACCTCACATTAAGTAGGTCGCTGGAGTTTGCATGTTCTCCCTGAAACATGGGTTTCTTCCAGGTGCTCCGGTTTCCCCTACTGTCCAAAAACAGGCGCTATAGGTGAATTTGGTAAGCTAAACTGGCCGTAGTGTATGAGTGAATGCAAGAGTATATGGGTGTTTCCCAGTACTGGGTTGTGACTGGAAGGGCATCTACTGTGTAAAACATATGCCGGAATAGTTGTTGGTTTTTTTCTGCTGTGGGCACCCCTGATAACTAAAAGACTAAGTCGAAGAAAAATAAATCAATGAATGATATCCTGTAATATTTGTATGGTGTATGTATTCAAGTATTATTCAGAGTATTCTCATTAAGTAGATAGATAATTACATATCATATAGAATAATTAAAACATAATGATACCTTTGATAATACTAAAACATATTATTTCTGTCATGAACACTCTAGGGATTGAGTGTGGTAATGAATATGTATATGGTAATGTCAATATGTTAGGTTGTGACAGTATAGATCTGATATGCTGCTGCTGCTGCTGCTACTTTGATTATTATGGCAGAGCAAATACCGAGATCTGCTACTGCCAGTATACACACAGACATGCTGTCTGAGAATTTAACACGCTGCTGCTGCAAACATAAAAGAAATGTAACTCCCATAGCAGATCTAAACACAGGTGGAGCTGGGGTGGGGGAGTGTCTCGGAAAATGCGCTGCAGCTGAATAGAACAACACGGAGCATTTAAATGATGAAGACCAAGCTCATTGGCTGTTGAAGCGACACCAATATCCTGTGCCATCCAGTTAATGACCCAGGAGCAAATTAGGTGACCTGTCATCCTGCGCATGCATAGGACAGAAATTGTACCATTGCATTATTATACTTTTCACTAGTTGAATTACAGACTATTTAATAATTATTTATTTTTTAATATACAGTATAACAAATTAATAGTCATTTACTTAAATTATGCATATGCTATCATAAAAACACCCAATTAGGACGGTATTATATGCAATTATTATTTATTTTTAATGACTTGTTATTATTACAATAGTGACAGCTAGAGATGCACAATATATCGGCAGCCATATTGATATTGACAGAAAAATGATAATTTTAATGTTATAGATATCGGTCCGATATCAAAATTAAGCCGATATCTTTAAGCCGATAAATTACATAATTGTACAGAAACTGCTTGCCTTGTAAGCAGGAGAGAATCTTGTGGGAGTGCGATAATAATAGTGTTAAGTGACTAACAATTGTACATTACTGTAACACTTTAATTGAAGAAGATTTAAACTGGTTTCAGTTGTCAGTTCTTTCATTTTCATTTTATTTAAAATATATTTATTGAACTTGTTTGTTAATTAAATCCAGTTTTGTCATTTAACCTATTATTTTTATGCTGCAGTCAAGTTGCCTTGCCTTGAAATTTGCCTTGCAAAAAAAAATAATTACTTTATTTTTGGCATGCTGATTTATGTGAAATTGTGAATAGGTCTATATAATCACCTTGCAATTTGAAATTGTTGTTTTTTTAAAATTATTTTATGGTAACACTTTACAGTAAGGTTTATTAATTAATGCATTTACTAACATGAACTAATCATGAACAACACATGTACAGCATTTATTAATCATAATTGAACATTTACTAATGCATTATTAGCATTCTTGTTAACATTAGTTAATGCACCATGAGTTAACATGATAATAATGAACTACTATATTTTCATTATCTAACGTTAACTAACATGAACAAATACAGTAATAAATGTATTGTTCATTGTTTGTTCATCTTAGTAAATGCATTAATTAACATTAACTAATGAACCTTACTGTAAAGTGTGACATATTTTATTATTATTATTTTGTTTGCTTTGAGAAGGCTATTCGAAGATCAGTTTACATCTTTATAAAGTTTTTAAAATAAAATCAGTTGTTCACTGTACAAAAATATATTTTTTTAAAATATTAATATTTATAGGCTAATATATCGGTTATCTGCCTCCAAATTTAAAGATTTATCGGTTATCAGTATCGGCCTGAAAATCCTTATCGGTGCATCCCTAGTAACAACATTATTATTATATTGTCATTTTTTAATTACTACCCCCACCCCCAACCCCCAAAAGAAAAACAAAAAACAAAGCCGTCATATAAGCATGTATAACTCACCAAAATACAACAGCATAGGACTAAGTGATATAGCAAAAATGCAATCTTGATAATTATTTCACATCATGAACAATAATGATATATATTTCGATATAAGTTGGTAATGCTTCCAGATTTAGAAAAGTACCCCAACATGGACTGAAGTTACAAAAATTAGAGGATCTATTAAATGGCATGACTTATTTTCGGCATGACATAAATTTTTTGTGGCTTAAAATTGGGTTCATCTTTATTGGGTTTCCCATTGTTGCAATTCCTGCTGTGTGATTGACTCTCAGATCAATATAGAGTGAAAAAGTCCAGAGCTTATCATTTTTATCGACATAAATTTTATCGCGATTCCATATAATATTGTTTATTTGCCCAGCCCTAGCATCAGCACACACACAAATAAAGGGATCGCCTGTGTTTAGTGTGCCAGGCGTGCCAGCTGCAACTTTATTCTGGCAACACTCAAGAACCAGCGAGAGCAGTGCGCGCACAGCACAAAGAGCCATTCAGATTGCTGCTGCTCCCGTGTTTCTTTGCCCATTTGTACAATATCAAGATAATGAGATGATCGCAAACGCAGCTGCGGACACCCTTCCATTAAAAATCATATCTCAGTCATCTCTGTTCAAGAAGCATATTAAGAGATTAAACCAGCTTTCCAGACACACGTTTCCAAGCATACATGTATATATACATATATATATACACGTCTACAGTGGGCAGTCTTGCTTTAAGACATGTGATGCGTCTCGCTCTCCCACTCGCGAGGCAGTATTGTCATACACACAAGCACACGCTTCTGCACACCAATCAGTTCACCAGAAAGAGGAGAGACTCGCGCTGAGAGCCTTCTCAATGGGAGACAAGAGCTGAGAGACGGAGAGAGAGAGAGATAGAGCGAATGCGCGCAAAGGAGAGAAAGAGGTGCCGTCGCATGTGCAAGACCAAAAAAGTGAAGAGGCAAATTAGCTTGTTATTCCCCCAAAGAAGCATCACCTTCAGAGAGCAGCGTGAGGAGGCTGAGAAACAGGAGGAAAAAGACATTGCTGATTCTCTGCTGATTTAAAGGTGACATGACAAGCCTCTCGTCCCTCAAAATCCCTGCGAGTTTCTGACAGCGTTTTTGCAGCGGTGACTGGAGTTTCTGCCTGCGCTTCGGGTGGATTGCAGACTTATAAGAGAAGAGAGGAAAAGGGATCAAGGGCAGGAGAAGGGAACAAAAAGGGGAACCAAAAGTGTCCTCGTCTTTCCCTGATCCAAACTGGAACTTTTTTTTTCTTTCCCAGGGAAGAGCATGCATATCGGTGGATTTATGATGTTGTGCTGAGGATGTTGGACGAATATTGACCACACGTTGCTTTAACGTTCTTCTGACTGTGGTTCACAGGTAAGACTGTAGGATAGGTGTGATTGGGTTTGGGTGTGATGAAAAGAAGAGGAAGACTGAGAAAGTGAGCAGGCATGTGCGATGAACTTGAATAGGCACTTTTAAGGATGTGTTTGGAGGTGTTGGTAATTTGGCTGTGTGCTTATGGAAGATGCTAAGAGTTGACAGTTTCAATACGCTGCAGATCACATGAGCTTAGAGGATTTTGTGCTTCGAATCCTTTCTAAGCTCGGGGCTTCGGCTGTGGCACAGGTGAATGGGAGACTGACTATATTTTATATATGAAAACAGCTGTGTTCTGGAGTGATGGCACAAGTAGGAAAAAGCAAAAGCAAATATGGAGGAAGATACATTTTTATTTTTCTGAGCTTGAAATGTATGAAAATACACAGAGAATGTATAATAAGTATTATTATGTAATTATTTAAAAAAATAAAATAATAATTGTATGTTGTTATTATTTTATTATTGTTATTATTATTATTATTATTATTATTATTATTATTATTATCGATAACATTGTTGGTTACAAATAATTGATATATAACATTTTTATAAGTTCATTATTATTATTATTATTATTATTAGTAATAATAGTGTTATTATTTATCTATTGATAATAATAATAATAATAAATTGTATATATTTTAATTAATTAATATTATCAGTAGCTGTGTGTAACAGTTTTCAGATAAAAATATATTATTATTATTATTATTATTATTATTATTATTATTATTATTTGTAGTAGTAGTAGTAGTAGTTGTGTTAGAAATATAAAAGTTTTTTGGATAAAAAGTATGATAATAAAAATAATCATAATAAATTGTATTTCATTGTTATTTTAATTTATTAATAATATTATTAGTAGTTGTATTATAAATATAACCGTTTTTTTTCTTGGATAAAAATGTTTAATAATAATAATAATAATAATAATAATAATAATACAAATAATAATAATGAGTAACATAATAATTAAAAATGACAATCATAAGAAATTATAATAATCCAAGTCAAATGGTCCAAATGTCCAGGCACATTGTTTTGAGTGTGCTGAATATCCTGCGGTGTTCGTGTGCAGGTGTGTCTGAAGACAGTGATGAGCATGCGGACCGTAAAGTAGAACATGTAAAATCATCCAAGCAGATGATTTATCAGATCAATGCTTTAATTATACGACAGCTGTGAGCACCGACTCCCAACCAAAGCTGCCCGTGAATAACCTGCAAGAATCTCACGGAGGTGACTGACTTATAAGATCACCTGCAAAATAAAAGATATGCAACAGAACACATTCAATAGGATTTGGGATTTCAGTGACCTTCTAAAATTTCACCATAGTTTGTTTGTTTGTTTTTTAAATATCTTTTACTGTGGTTGCATGTTAATAATGTAAAATCGGATGTATATGTTAAATCTGCTGAATAGTGTTGACGACGAGAAAGTTTTTAAGACAGTTTGCCAACCAGGGAGAGAATAGGCACTCCTCTGGGAACAGTCCACATTTCCACAAACTGTGGATTAAGGAGGGTTTAGTTGAGCAAAGGGGATTACAATGTGCTGTTAATAATTATATGCTTAATTTTGGGGCTTGATGAATATTCATTGGAAATTTCAATGTCATTTGAGGGTACACTGTGTGATGCTCCCCTGTCAGCTTGAAGAGTACAGGGGAACTCAGATGTGTCATCCATTAATTAAACACTGTTTGCCATTTAAAGTGATGGAGATTTATTTAATATTTAGCAGTTTTAGTCGACTTGAGCTGAGAAGTAATTTAAAAGTGTTAATAATGAGAGAAATGTCAGCGAAATGTTGTCGATTTGAAGCCAGACAACACTTGGGTTGTTTAAATGCACAATTCGCAAAAAAAGTTTGTGTGTTTCAATGTCAAGGGTTATTATTACCATAATTTTGTCCTTATTGTTTTGATGTTCGCCAATGTTAAACACTCGGAAGCGACGGTATATTCAATATTTGATATATATTTAGTATTAAATATTTAGGATAACCATTGTTATTTTATTTATGTTTTTATTCTTTATCCTCATCATCATCATCATCATCATCAACGCTGATAATATTATTATTGTTATTATTATTATTATTATTATTATTATTATTATTATTATTATTATTGTTATTATTATTATTATTATTATTATTATTGTGGTTATTATTTTAAATTGCTCTTTCGTATTTTATTTAATTTTATAGTATTTTTTTGTTCTCTTACACTTTTTTATATTTATTTTAGTTTTAGTTGTTTTTACAAATGAAATTATATACAAACAATTAAGAGACCGTCAAAAAAATTCTCAGCTTCTTATGAAGTATTTTTTTTATTGATAGTAGTGAAATATAGAAAATGTTTTTAACTTTTTGTGATTTAAAAAAAGTACTGTTATTCCTCCAAAATATTGCTTTCTCAACTCTCCTAAGGTTAAAATGTGTGTATTGTGTTGATAAACAATTATTATAAACGTAAAAAAAACAAAAAAAAAGTTCCAAAAAAAAAAAAAAAAATATATATATATATATATATATATATATATATATATATATATATATATATATATATATATATATATATATATATTCATGCTATAAATAAAAACAAAACATTTCATGAGTAGTTTGCAGAACTAAAACAAAAACCTTTAAGTATAAATCCAAGTAAACTGATAATTTTCAAGCGGCCTCTTAATTGTTTCCATATATAACATGTATGGATATACATATAGAAAAGCAGTCATAAGGGAACTCATTTGGTTTGTGTTCCTATCTCACACTTCTGATCAATCCAAGGTTATGCATTAGTTATGAAAGAACTCACCATAACCTAATGCACACACATAAAAAAAAATAACAAGGCCATTCCCTTAAGACTAATTACTGCAGTTTTAAGAACATCTAGATACCATTCAGTGGCTAAAGTGACCATATTGTACTTTACCTGTTGATTTACAGCTGCTATGTCATTTTTAATTTATACAGACTATAATAAAAGCCACAGTGTGAAATAATATTTGGCTAATGGTGAGGGCTGAAATAGGACGTGCATGTAGGTGTGTGTCAGATAGAATAACCGTTGGGCTTTTATCTTCTGTCTTTGATGTGTTCTCTCTTCAGCCGGTGCTCCTGCCATGTCCTGGCTCCTGTGTCTGTGGATAAGTGTTAGCTGCTTACTGCTCTGTCACGCCACTTTATACGAAACCATCCAGCAGCATCATGTGACCCGTCCGGGCCGAAACGCCATCCAGATACTGGGTCAGTGTCTTGCTTAAATCTTATGCGCTTGCTGTTTTCCTCTGCTGCTTGCGGAAGTTTGTGTTTTGTGGTTTTTTGCTCAAGTTTCACATTTGCGTTTGAGATGACCGTGGCTTTGTTGCTATCATAATTGAGCTCTTGCTTGTTTGTTTTGTTTGATGTCACAGTTTTTGGTGTCCAAATGCTATATCGGATATTGAAAACTTATGCTCACAGTGTACTATTGATCATAATGTGTTTAGAGCTGCACAATTAATCGAAGGTGATTTTCATGCACATTTTGTCAGTGAAGCCAGATCTGTAATCAGTATTAATGGGCCTTTGAAGTGCTTTAAGATGTTCATTTTATTCTATGTTTGATATAACCTCAACTGAAACAGAAAGACAGAGCGGAGCAGAGAGTAGCTCCTCCTTCTGTTCAAACACAACCAATAGAATGTTGTTTATATCACAACTTTGTTAGTCAGAGCTGTTTATAAAACTCTTTTCAAATTGACCAAAGTTATTGAGTTCAGAAAAACACAGTTTGAAGGCTGTTTAATATTTTATATTTGGAAGCATTTGAATGAATAACATACTTCATCAGCAGTAGCACCTTGGAGGAGGGGCGACCTATCAAATACTAGAGAGCATTTGATTTGTCGTAAAATTTTGATTAACTGAAGTACGAGTTGACTTCAAAGAATATGTTGTCAAACCTACAGAAATTAATGTTTATAGTTCTAAATGTCACTTTTGTCACTGTTTTGGTGCACACTAGCTACCGTAGATTACCTTAAAACTAAAGTATTGATACTAACTCGTACATTTTTTTTTACACATTTTACAAGAAAATTTAATTTCAGGACAGGTGTGATTGACTTTAAATCATAATCATATGCTCTCAGATGAAGCAATGTTTAATGCCATAATTCGCTGACAAAAAATCATGGACAATTTAATCAATAAAATCCTAAAAATAAAATATTATTCTGTGAACATGTTTTTACTCCAGACTAACCTAATACATTGTAAAACCCAAAAAGTTAAGGTACCAGGATTGCAACAATCCATTTAACTAATCCTAATGAGTATTGTGAACTTAAATCATTTGAGTAAACGAAGCAGTTTGAGCAAGTAAAACACGATAAATGAAGAGAACTCAAACCAACTGAGCACTGTAAAACCCAATAAGTTAAGGCAACTTAAACCGTTTGAGGAAACTGATTGCTACAAACCATTTGAGTTAAACTAATCTGTATGAGTACTGTGACCTTACTCCATTGAAGTTGAAGTAATGAGGTATTTAATTAACTCATTAGCTTCAACACTGAGTTCAAAACTCTTTTCAAAAGAGTAGAATTAGTAAATTTTCAGTAAATTTTGAGTTAACTACACTCATTTCATTTGATACAGTTGACTGTTGAGTTTTACAGTGTAGCTTTAGCCGAGTGTTTGATATAAATCATTCTGCATTCATGATGATTGCATAGTCACACTGTAAAAAATGTTACTTAGATCTAACTTATAAAAAGTGAGGCAAGTGGTTGCATCGGACGTTTTAGGTTGATTCAACTTCCAGCCTTTTTTAAGTATTTTAAACACTAAAACATTGCTTAAAACAAATGCAATATAATTAAGTTGAGCCAAATAATATTTCTAAAATTACTCAAATCAGATAAACTTACTTTTTTTGTTAAACTTAACTTACTTATACATTGCTATATGTTGACTGTACTCATTTTAATTAAGTATTATGAACTTAATGATCTAAATAAAATTAACCATGCATATGTCATTTAAAACGAATTTAATTGACTTCTGGCTGTAACCTCAGAAAATAAATCGGCGTTTCTATATTGTAAGCACAATATACACTAGTAAACACAGATAAACAGACTTTCCTGTCAATAACAATTAAATAAAAATGGGAAGATGGATTAAAGACGATAACATGTATTCAATATCAATCAATGTTCCTTTTAATAGTGACTACAAAATAGGCCATTAATGTGGCTACACGTACACAATACATAAATAAAAACATTAATAATACCAGATCCTATTGAGAAATCATCCAAGGCAACTCAGTGAGGAGATTTGCATATTTTGATGAAGATTTTGGATGCATAATGTCCAGTCCCACAAAGAGTCTCTAATACATCTTAAATGTATACAGTTTTGATGGATACTTGAAGTCGAGGACATCGGTAAGTCCAAACAGGAGCCATCATGCATTTGACAGGTTTGGCAAACCTCTGACAGTCCTATGATAATCCAAACTGTGTTGGGCTGATGGCAAATTTTTCCCGTGGGCAGCCGCATGCACCTCTGATTCCTCACAACTCTATTGGTAGAGACAAAAAGAAACAGGAGTTCAGGTGGTTGCTACCAAACAACATTAAATAGCTAAATACTAAATAGAAAATAACTACAAGTGAAGTTACAAAAGTCCAGTGAGAATGATGCATGGATGAAACACCTTAGTTTATCAGTTAAAAATTACCTTAGTTAAAATTACCTAACTTTTATTTAAAAAATAAAAAAAGGTTATAGAGGTTGTGTAATTACATTATTCCAGGTGTTTTTAGTTATCAAATTTTAAAGAAAACTGTGATTTTACTCAGTGTAACAGTGCATGTCATTGTGGTTTCCTGTCAATCACAGAATTGTTAAAATTTAGGTATTACATTTTTTTGTTTATTTTGGCAACTTATAAAGCATAAGAATGTGTATTTAATTTAGATATTAAAACTGTTTGAAAACGGCTATAAGAAAATTATAGAATACAAATTCTATAATTTAATTGTCATCTTCATTTTGCACCAAACTTTGAACGTCATAATACAAATTTTATTAAATAAATAAATAGATACATTGCCATTTTACACATTACATTAAGGTTTACATTAAATTTTTGCTAAAGCTACATTTAATTGACTTTTTCTTCAAATTTAATGTCACTGGCAAATGACAGTTCAGTGATTCAGTGTTATCAGTTAGCTTTATTGAAAGACTGACAGATAATAAGAAACTGCATTAGGATATTTTTATACTGTTTTTACTGTTGCACACATAAAAAAAATCTTCAGATATCAAATGTAAGTTAATTCTATGGAGCCCACTATTGTTTGCAATTTTACCAATGTTTTACTTACCTGCAAATAATTATAGCTGTAATTGTATCTAATGTTTTTCTTACCTGGATGTGAAGTTTGAAGATCCACAGGTAACAAAATCACTTTAGTATCTAAAGACCAAGAACATGCATTTTAGAATGAGGTGCATACAATTTAAATGGTTCTGTAAACATCAGTAGTAAATGTAATTTAAGTTAAAATAAATTGTAAATCTGTAATTTATTCACTATGCAGCATTAAAAAACTTATGGACTAAATCTCTAAAACACAAACTTTAAGTTATACTTTCTCTTACGTTAAACACAAACTACTTAACTGTTGCATACGTTTCTGAATTTAATATCCATCCTTAATGTGCTGCTATAACTTAGGTGAGCTAACTTTAGCTAAGTTAGCGCTAACAAACTGAACCCCCACACCCCGACCGCCCACCAGTGACCTTGTTAATCGGTTCTGCAACGTTAGTTTTACCTACTAAGTGTTTTAAAACTACTTTCACTATTTTTCTCAATAATATCACTTTTAATCGTTAGTATAAACTAGCGTTGGTTAGCGTTAGCCAACTTAGCTTTCCATGTGAGAGCAGTCTAACTGTTAACATACCTGAGGCTACAGTACAATTTACAAAGCTAAAACCTCACCTGCCTAGCGAAGACAGCAGTTTTGCATGACTTTACAATTATCATTCGGCTAAATTTGCAACTTACCGTGTTAATCAGATCCGCTGCTGGGAGCAGTTAATGTCGACCATTGCAGAAGCTGCGTCTGCCTGCTAAATCCCGGGCAATGAAAAAGGAGTCACGCCAAACTATTAAAATCACGTTTTATGAACACCTGCCCACATCGACAGCTGCTCTAATAAATTGTCTGTGTCAACTCACTTTTATAACATTTATTCTACACAATAACCACGTACAAAAATCTACTCAAATAAATTGCATTAGTTTTATTTAAAATATACAGTTATATAAAAACTGATATATTTTAAGTAAAGAGGAAGCAAATTTTATTTTTTTGGTATAAAACAAATAAAATTAACTAGATTGCAATTATTTAAAGTAGATAGAACCAACTTTGTGAGTGTAGCACTTTTTACAGTGCATGTGTTATGGCGAATCAACAAATATACTTAAATCCTCTGATCTGTTTCATTTCCTTTGTCTATTCTTTGTCTCATATTTGAAGTTTCAACATGAAAGCGCCTTTTGGCTTTTGCAGGAGACTTATTAGTGATCACAGAGCCATGCTTTCCTGACAAGATGTGCATGAGAATCAGGAAAGAAGCAACTTTTGCTCAGTCACAGTTTAATTTTGATTAATCATGCAGACCTATTGTTTATATCTATGACCAACCTCAGATGGTCAGATGATGATTCATCTTTTTTTAAATCATAAAACTGTTGGTGTCTGGGATATGCAGAATGTCCAGAGACTGAAGTGTTTACTAAAATTTACTTCAACGTGGCATATGACTAAAGAGTGCTCATAAATGTCTTTTGAGATCTACAGTTTTTTTCAGTTCAAAAGAGTAGAGGTTTAGACCCAGAAACTAATGCATCACAAATTTAAAGTGATAGTTCACCAAAAATTTAAAATTTTGTCATCTTTTACTCACCCTTTAAATATTTGAGCTGGTTCTTTCTGTTAAACACAGAAGAAGGTATCTTTAAGAATGCTAAAAATACTGTAACAATTGACTTTTTTTCTATAATTGAAGTGTTTTCTATAATGGAAGTCAATGGTACAGGTTTTTAGCTTTTATCAAAATATCTACTTTTGTGTTCAACAGAAGAAAAAAAACTCATAAACGTTTTGAACAACTTGATGATGAATAAAAAGTGAATAAATTAAATTTTTGCATGAACTATCCCTTTAACAGGCAAAATAAAACATATGATAGACAGGTCATATCATCTTCTGTCTTTATGCTCCACCTCGGTTGTGAGTTGGAAAGAGATCTGCCATGAAATCCTGCTGAGGATGCTTTGCGAGTGGCTTTTTTTTGCGTTGTGAGTTCTCCAGACTGCAGTGGTAGAAATCTTCCATGTGCGAGACAGGCTTGAGGCTAAACTCTCCTATCAGCATGCTGCGAATACAAGCAGCTTTGATCACAGAGACTCTGGTGGAAATGACAATTTACGTCTATCGCCCGCTCTATGGAAGTATTTGGCAATTAAGCAGTGTTTTGCTATGAGGGCCGGCGGGAAAAGAGACAGCAAGGTGGGTCTTCCTTCAACACTAAGTATGCAAATAGAAGAGATGTGGCAGACTTTCAAAAGCCTAGATAGAAGAAACTCCAACGCAATTTAACGTTAGATCCCTGTTTGCTTATTAAATATTTGCAGTGTCTTGTCCTTATAGATTATGTAGTGAATGCGTTCGTTACTTCATTAATATCGACATAGCATCTCGAGTAGAAAAAACGAGGCACGCTAGGAGTCCTGCTATTGCGTAGTCTTGAATTACTGCAAACTTAAACTCATCTATTTTTGATTTCAACCATAAATTTGCATAAGCGAGAGAGCTTCACATTTCGGAAAGCACTTTAGACTCATTAATCCAGTAGAAAAGTGTGATGAATGTCAGAAAGACCCGGATGAATTTTTAACAACGTGCTTCCAGGTTTTTATCCAGCCCAATAGAGCACATATATTCGGACATGTACAAGGAAAAGTGTGCCTCATAGTAAGTGTTTGCTGAATTATTTAAAGGGTCGACTGAACAACAAAAAAGAAATCACCCCCCACTCTTTGGAATATGGAAAAGTTATACAAGAATGCGTGTAAGAATTCACATCTCTGGTGTTAGGAAGGCTGAGAAGGGCTTGGTAATGGAGGGTTGTAGCTTTTAAACACGCAAACCACGCTTGCATGCGTCCATATTGAAGACATTTTGCCTTGTTTTGCTGAAGCGCTTATGGTTTGGCACATGTTTCCTCTGGGAAAGCCTAACAGAATGGAGGGAAAAGCTGATTGGGACAGTGGGTTTGTGGTGTGCAGCATTTTTCAATGTAGTCATGAAAAGCCATAGCTAAAATGCACAGGAGCCATAAACAAAGATGTTGGGTGATACTTTATATATATATATATATATATATATATATATATATATATATATATATATATATATATATATATATATATATATATATATATATATAATAAAAATATATATATATTTAATTTTTTTTTTTTTTTTTTTTACTGTTTTTCAGTTGTATTTGCCATGCTTTAACGTTGTGTCCGTTGTCAGTAACTTACTGATTTAGAACATCTAGGGTAAATTTCTTAGATTAGTCAAGTTTGGTGAAGAAAAAAAAACATGGTTTGGGGTTAAATTTAGTATAGGGGTGCCCAAAAGATCTGCAGAGTGGATGGCAGCATCAACAGCCTAAGGTATCAAGATATTTGTGCTGCTCAATACATTACAAACCACAGGAGAGGGCAGCTTCTTCAGCAGGATAGCACTTTTTCTCACACTTAAAGCAAAGAAGGTCAAAGTGCTCCAGGATTGGCCAGCCTAGTCACCAGTTTGAACATTATTGAGCATGTCTGGGGTAAGATGGAGGAGGCATTGAAGATAAATCCAAAGAATCTCGATGAACCCTGGGAGTACTGCAAGAGCGCTTTCTTTTCTATTCTAGATGACTTTACAAATACTTTATTTGAGTCATTGCAGAGATGTATAGAAGCAGTCACCCAAATATTAATTCTTTTTCCACTGCACCATGACTTTATATTGTATGCTGTCCTAATTAAAATAATTAAACAAATCAAGGCATAATCAAATTTATTTTGGTGAAATAAACATAATCTAGAGAGGCCTTTGTATTTTATATATGCCACTTCTGGAAACTTGGTACATTATGTGTTGTTTACAGTAGGCATCATAAATTCGAATTCGAAAAATTCGATATTCATAATTCGAACAATAAGTCTCCTGTGCTGTTTACTTGTATTTGTTGTAATGCATTTCAGATAAAGTATTTACTTTAAAAGCATTGCTTAATTCATTGATGTATTATTTGAGTAAATCTTACAAACAAAGAGTAAAATATACTTGAAATTGATACCCAAATTAATAAAGGGACTAAGCTGAAACGAAAATGAATAAATGAATGAAGTATTGCAACGTAAATAAAACAGTTATTACTTCAGTAAAACTTGCAAGCAAAAAGTGAAATACACATGCAATGAAGTATTGTTAAGTAAACTTTATTATTATTATTAGCAGATCTGATTTAATTTTATATATTGTTATAATTTTTAAGTACATTTCACCCTTACCAATGCAGCCCCTGCATTCCTGACTGCTTCATTGTTCTGAATATATACTTGTGAATGGTTCTTTTTTTTTTTACTAATACTGCATCTTTTAGATGAAGCAGGGTTAATAGAGTCTTTTCATATAATTCCTTTATAATAGCAAAGGTGCAAAGACATGAACCAGGCTAATTAAATGTCACTGGGTTCCTCAAGCCTTTTCACAAGGCCCTGTTTTGTTGCTAACTGAATCAACAAACATCTTAAACTGGGTGTAGAAGCAGCATTGTTAATCAGCTTTCTTGATGTCAGGTCTTCAGACAGCACTGGCTGCGCTTCAGTATTACATGCTGGCTTTTCCATCTCAACTGACATTGAGTCTGTATACATTGAATGGTAGTGAATATCTTAGCCTGCTGAGGTTGGAGTAGCTTACTGGATGTAGATTTATTTTTACAAAGTACATGAAAGCTTACAGGGGAAAACTGGTGTGAAGGATTGGAGGCCTGGAATGTTTGTGTTGTCTGAATTTAATTACAGAAATACAGGTAATTTATAAAATTTACTTTTATTGTTAAATTATGATTTCTTATTATTTTTAATGTTTTTCTTCATCTAAAGTTTTTGGAGGCAAAAATAAAACTTTGTGTGATATAATGACTTGGACAGCAGCATTTTTTATTTATTATTTGCAATAAAATCTATGAATAATACCTGAATTAAAATCGATTTTGTAATTCTTAAACCATCTCTAGTTTCATTAAGAAGTATAAATAGATTTCTATTGCCTGGAGAGAGATCTAACATTTTGAAATGCTTTATTTATTTATTTTTTCTTTTCCTTGTCCCTCTTTTTATCCATTGTGCTATTATCCAGCAATCAAAGCCTATTAAAACAAGTATCCAAGATTAAAAATGAGACAGGGTAAAGGAAAAGCAGAGCATGATTCATTTTGAAAAGCTGTCATCATTTATTTAACTGTGCAACACCCCCACCGATGATATTCGAGGACAAACACTTTATATCAATGCCAAAAATGCTTCAAAACCCAGATAGGAGAGAATAGCACCATATTACTTCGTGGGTTAGACAGAAGCGTTTCAGTGTAACCAGAAGCAATTGTATTTCCATAATGAAGGTGGAAGTTTAAGTGCCCGAGCCAAAATCTTTCATAAATGATGCGATGTGGGATGATGTCCTTGGCGCTGAAAAGATGTTTAAGGCAGACATTTATCAGGCTTCATTCTCTGTTAAAGACTATCAAAACAAAACTCAGGATTATGCTGGGAGTGTATAATTGAGAGTGGTTTCTCTTTCAGGTTGAATTACTGTCTTGATGTTTTTTTGGTTCAGTTTAATGTAGAGGCATCAAAGGGATAGGGATAGTTCACTCAAAAATGTAAGTAGACTCACAAAAGTGCACCTTGTTTAAAACTATTGATATTTTAGCAAAATATTTGATTCAGAGTCAAATAAATGAATCGAGTTGGATTCGGATATGTTGATTGATCGCATCAACGTCGACACTGTACATCACCAAATATGTAGTTCCAGTTATGGTAAAATGTGAACACGCTTTCCTCCACACACCAGTGAGGGTGCGGGGTATCAAGGGACTCATCATGACTCGAAGATGACGATCACTGACACACGGAGATTCGGCTGTGGGGAATAAAGGGTGAAGTTACACAACAATACCACAGTAAACGGAATGGACCAGTTTCTTCTTCCTCAGGATTATAACATGTAAGTGTCATTACAAAATGCAGCAGCCAGAGTTTTAATGAAATTGAAGAAACGAGAGCACATCACATCCGTATTAATAGACTTACACTGGTTACCCGTGCACCAAAAAATAGATTTTAAGATTCTTTTATTGGTTTATAAAGCACTTCACAACATGACACCTTCCTACATTTCCGATTGTTTATCGAAATATAACCCAAACCGTTTGCTACGCTCTTCTAGCGCTGGACTTTTAGAATTTTACTCTGTAAACCTGATGCGATCTGGCGGCACTTCTTTTAGCCATGATGCTCCAAAAGTTTGGAACTGTCTTTATCTTGAAGTGAAAGAATCCCCTAGTATTCATGTTTTAAGAAAGCGTGTTAAGACACATCTTTTTAAAATTGCGTATGAATACACAAGCTTTTAAGGTGTATGCATTTTATCTATATTGTTGTAGGTTTATGTGTGTATGTATGGTGTGTGCTTGCATATATAAGGACTATTTTGTGCATGATCATGTGGATATATGCTTATATTTTATGTACATGAATGCTTTTATCTGAGTATATGTGACAAGTTTATGTGGTCTATTTTAAGGCTTTTTGTTGTTGTTTGTGAGGCACTTTAAGTTGCATGTATGTTGGAAAAATGCTATACAAATAAAATGTATTATTATTATTATTATTATTATCATTTTTAAAATTGTTGCCTCGTTTTGTGTAGTTTGCAAAATATGTATTTAATTGTGTGTTATAAAATTTAATCACCTTGTGCGGCTTGTAATCAAGTATCTATTATAGATCAGTGCTTGAACTGTATCTCTCAGGTTTAATCTGTATGGGCTGTTCACAAAACCATGTTAAATACATGACACATGCTTCTTCCTTTACTGATTTAAATGCATTTCTGAGCTAGTAATCCTCTGCTGTTTGTTGCTATGGCCACCATCAGCTGTTCCTCACACGCACGGCGCGGTCAATTTTCAAAATAGTTCAACCTTTGCTACTGTATGGATTAATACTGAATGTGTGGCTTTATTACTTGGGGTCAGGTTTAAGAGGAGAGTAATATACTGGTGATTAACTCCATTACTTTAATGCATTCCTGCAATGGGTTCTCACATACTTTTTGCTTCTTCATACTGTAGCCGTGTTGGGCATTTCTTTCTGTCTCGCGCTGATCGCAGTCGACCAATCACAACAGACTGGGTCATCAGTCCAACCAGCACAGATTAGCTTCATGCTAAGCAGGGGTTTGGGAACAAATGATTCATATGGGAGTCACTGGAATATTTAGGTAAAAATAAATGCATATTATAAGACAATGGAAGTGTTTTTTGACCTTGCACATATATCAGACTGTTGTTGGAGACCCCCAAAACTTTTTAAATACAAAATAGTGGCTCTTTAAACAATCTTTTTTTATGAGTGTACAGTAAACATGTAGCCTAGCAGGCCATCTGCATTTAACCCTTGTGTGCTGTTGGGGATGTTTTCATTCTCTCTGGGGTGATTTTGAGGATTGATTTGGCCATTTTTATTTCTGTGTTTAAAGAAATGGAATGACTTTTGGTGACAATTTTTTTTTCATTTTTTTTTTTATTTTGACACACATTTTGTGAAAATGCTTTGTGACAATAAACTCTGTCCAAGTTTACTACCCTTTCGATATGTTTGTAGCTAATGCCCCATTGTTATGACATTTTTTTCTTTGCAAAGCCATGACACCATGTAATCATGCATTCTTGATTGTTGGTGATTTTCCATGTTGGGAAGAGGTCAAATTTGTGATGTTTACTTATCAAAAACAAGTCAAAAACTTAGTCAAAAACTGTTGTAGTAGTGAAAGTCAATAGGGCAAAAATAACCAGGAACATAACGAAAGTGTAGTCAATTTGAACAATACACAAGGTTCTAAAACTAAGCTCAGAATCCATTTAAGGAAAATAGCGATACATTTTTAAAATTATTACAATTGATGCAAGATCGATTTGGAGCTTTCGTCACTGCTCTATATTACAAACAGTGCCTCGTTTAGTTCATCCAGTCATCCTGTAGAAAAGTCCAGTTGTGTTTTGGTGCTAATGTGAGCCTTGCAGGTTCAAGTCTGTTATGCAACACATCCTGATAGCATTTCAATTTACTTCCAAAATGACTTTTATTTAGCCAAAATGTGTTTTATTAAATGCCGTGAACACTGAATTCAGGCAGTTTACCAGCTTTAGCCGCGCAGTTAACAGAATGATGATTTGACTAAGGATGATGGATACAGTAGTTGTCAGGTCAGAGGTGTCTCTGTACAAGTGTAATCCTCCATGCAGTTCAGGCATTTCACAATACTGCAGAAATCGGCTTACCTCCCATAACAGGAGCTTGACATGAATACCAAAATGGATTTGGTTGCTTTTGAATTCTCCCTCTGTCCCCCAAAACCCTATTTTTTTGAGAAACGACCAAAAAAAAAAAAAAAAAAAAAACCTTCCCCGTCACAGCTGAGGCTTATATTGAGTAACGAGTTGAGTCGCTCCACTGCTCCATCACCTGTTCAGGCACCGACTCCAAGCCGTCCACGTCCCATGAGCCTCGTACGGGACGGGCCCCCGCCTGCGCTCCACTCTCAGTCGAGATTGATGGCGGTCTGATTTCGGGCAGCCAATTCTGGTCTCTCAAGAAATAATCCAGTACATTGACAGATGAGCAGAATGTGACATGACACTATCCCAAGCTGCAAACTTTCTTCTCCTCCGTTCTCACCAAATGAAGGCCCAGGTCATTCTGGCATTGGCCGGATACATTGATGGCTGCTCAAAATTTTTCCCATCGGCTGATGCTGTAGCCCAGCAACAAAGAGGATAAACTAGGCTCATCTGATTTGCCATTTATTGGCTTGTCTCTGGGAACACTCCTGAGAATGTGAATTACCAATATCATAGGTGCGTGATGAGTTCTAGTTTGGTTTGACCTTAGCCACAGTTGTCTCCTGTTATACAACCAATGACGACAGTGGATTATGATTCAGAAATGCTCTCAACATCCTCAAACTGCCATCAGTAGGGTTTCCAATTATACAATAAATCTACACTGTAAGAAAAAAAAAAAACACATCTGTTAACTAGTTGAACAAAATTGGACTGAATGCATCTACGTCAGCGGTGCCTGGTGTTTGTGTTCTTTCTTTTATATATATATATATATATATATATATATATATATATATATATATATATATATATATATATATATATATATATATATATATATATATATATATATATATATATATATATATATATATATATATTATAGGTTACATATAAATTAATAAAGTTACAGGCTGCATAATGTTTTTTTTTTTGGAAATAATGATATTTCTTCATTTGTTGTAGGTTTTGGATTAATAAAATAAATAAAATAAAAAAAACCCTTCTATAATGTTCATAGTTTATTTGCTAGGTTTAAGAGGCTTGTTTATGTAGATTTAAGTTTTTAGCATGAATATTTAGAAAACTATGATAAAAACATTCTTATTAGAACATTTAACAATAATAGTTCAATAAACGTATATATAGTGCTTTGACAATATGAGTAAACCCATCAAAGATCCTTTAAATTAGTATTATAAGATGCTTTACAATAATATATTTGTGCTAATACATTAGACAAAACCTAATAGGACCTAATCTAATTAAATTAAGATCAGAGTCCAAAAATGTGTACACCTAAATTATTATGTTGGGGAAATTAACAATAAAGAAAATTGTAATAGACAGGAAGAATCAAGAAAAACATAAAACAAATCAAACTTGGTTGAAATTTTGTAGTTCATAGTTTTTTATATATATACATACACACACAAACACACACACACACATACATACATACATACATCAGCATATAGTGCACCACCTTTCATATCCATTTCTCAGTGAATATACAGTAGTCAATAATTTTTGGTGTATATAATCTGAACAATTTTATAAAATTTATATCCATCAAAAATAACAATTTGGTCATCTAACATCTTTAGGAATAGATATATAATACATATTAGTTAATGCATAAAAAACTATGAACTACAAAATTTCAACCAAGTTTGATTTGTTTTATGTTTTTCTTGATTCTTCCTGTTTATTACAATTTTCTTTATTGTTAATTTCCCCAACATAATAATTTAGGTGTACACATGTTTGGACTGTGATCTTAATTTAATTAGATTATATATATATATATATATATATATATATATATATATATATATATATATATATATATATATATATATATATATATATATATATATATATAGTAACTAATGTAGTATTTTCACCAACTTAAATAAAATGGGTCATATCAATCTGAAACGTGAGGGCTAAACAGCATTATAGAAATATGTTACACCATTATACATGTATTACCCAACAATATAATGAACCTTTGCTGAATAAAAATATTAATTTAGTATAGTAAATGCTTTATGCTGAGTTTTGTTGCTCATTGGAGTGACAATAGTGATGGCCAAATGAATGCAGAGAATAGTTGTTGAAGATGTTTGTGGATCTGTTTTATTGTCAATAAATCAGATTAATTTCACACCTACTTTTAATTGTGGCAAACTAATTAGATGGGGGAATTGATGACATAAACCCAAATTCAATTACATGCAGCTCACTGGAATGGCATAGTAATCAGATTTCTTAGCAAACTGGATGAAGGAGAGGTTTTGATTGAAATGATTCACACTCATAAGCTCAAACCTTAAACACTATCAGCTTTGCATCATGACCAAACCTGACAACCTCAATCCAACTAAATTTAGGTATATTGTTTGATGACCTCGCATTTTTAACATCAGATTTAAATTGATGGAGCTGATGGAGCATTGAAGATGTACTTGTACAATGTACTTTCTTTTGCAATTTCCTATGTACTAACAGGGCCGGAGTGGGACTCCATTTCAGCCCTGGAGTTTCAAGCATTAGACAGGCCCACCTCAGTTCACGACTGACTATATTAAAATAAGGTAATTTTCAATTCAGTTTCTAATTACACTATCACGCCTTTTTCAAGAAAACAGCTGCTTTAGAACTTTAAATGTTGAACAACCTTACAGTTTTAAATGTCTTAACAATAAAAATGAAACAAAAAAAATAAAATAAAATAAAAAATAATTACTCAGGTGAGACGTGTGGACCACTGGACCACAATGGTGCTGTTACGCTTTTGTGGATGGAATGTTAGTTACATCATCATTATCCTGCAGGCTGCATTTTGCTCATGGGGCTGCGACAAAATAATGAATAAAAAGAGTGAGGCTATGGTCAAATAAAGAAATAAATGAAAAAAATGTGCGACTGCTGAGAGTGCAAGCAGCTAGAAACACCGGACCGGCCCACCGGATTGGCCAATCCTGGCCTGTGTACTAATAAGTGGTGTCGCTAGACCACAATTACTGTTGCACGTTACCCAGTTGTAGAGCTTTATGTCTAGCAACACTTCTGGTACTAATAATCTTTCTTTCTTTCTTTCTTTCTTTCTTTCTTTCTTTCTTTCCCAAAGTTTGTTGTTCTTCTTAATTATTATTAGATTTTCTCTCTGTTTTTTATGTTAATCTTTAATTGTTTTGAGCTTTCCTTTACAAACTGTAGATCCTTTTGCTCTTTCTTTGCTTTTACTTTGCTTTTTGTCTTTTCTCCAATTTGCACTTTACAGTATGTGGTTTTTAAAAATTAGTTGAATTTTTGTTTTTTTAGATATATATTTTAGAATTTTAGCTTTTAGATATTTTCTTTCTGTCCTACAATTTCTCCCTGTATTTTGTTTTTTTCTTTTCTTAATTATAAACAATTTTATTTCAATGTTTTTCTCTGTGCTTCCTTAATTTTGCTATTACTTGCTTTGTTGCCTTTTGTGTCTACTTTCTTTTTTTCATTAAATTTTTTGCTTCTTTAACTTAACTTTTAAAGTTATTTAAGTTTTTTTTTTTACTAACTTTTACACTATTTTGCAGTCTATTTACATTTGCACTTTATTAGTCTGTAGTTGGCGAGGCAGTGGCGCAGTAAGTAGTGCTGTCGCCTCACAGCAAGAAGGTCGCTGGGTAGCTGGTTCGAACATCGGCTCAGTTGGTGTTTCTGTGTGGAGTTTGCATGTTCTCCCTGCCTTCGTGTGGGTTTCCTCCGGGTGCTCCGGTTTCCCCCACAGTCCAAAGACATGCGGCACAGGTGAATTGGGTAGGCTAAATTGTCCGTTGTGTGTGAATGTGTGTGTGGATGTTTCCCAGAGATGGGTTGCGGCTGGAAGGGCATCCACTGCGTTAAAACTTGCTGGATAAGTTGGCGGTTCATTCCGCTGTGGCGACCCCAGATTAATAAAGGGACTAAGCCAACAAGAAAATGAATAAATGAATGAATAGTCTGTAGTTATTGCTGTTTTTCTTTCTGTCTTTCTGTCACACGTTTATTTTCAGTCTTTCTTTTGTGCTTTCTTTTACACTTTTTCATGCTTCCTTGCTTTCACACATTCTCTCTCTCTCTTTTTCTCTCACATACACACACAAACACGCATGCACGCGCACACACATACACACACTTTCTCTCTCTCTTTCGGATGTCTCTTTTGAGCTGCTCTTGATGCCCTTCCCCTTTCCTTCTTTTTTCTCTGCCTCCTTTTTTTCTCTCAATTTCTTCATCTCTATCTGGCCTTCAGACGATTTGTCATGGATCAGATGAGACAATTTGTCATGGATTAGTGCTCTTAACTGTGTGTGTGATAGTGAAGGCAGTCACTGGAAAAGCTGAAGAATCCTATTACAGTTCTTTTTATGGTAGTAGTGTGTATGTGTGTGTGTGTGTGTGTGTGTGTGCGCGTGCATGTTCATGTTCGACTACAATTCCCATTGTGAGTGAACCTTCCAGAACACCTGAATCATGCATAGCCATACATTGCAGCATCTACATATCGGATGAAACAGGCCATTGTTCAACAGGACACCTGTTGGTTTGTGTATACTAGTTACACAAAAAGATGCTATATCAGGATTTCCTTTGCAGCTTTACACATGCAGATCATTGCAAAAGTACATTGAGAGTTTTGTTCAGATTTCTGCTTTTTTATTAATAATAATATTTACTGATATTTTAAAGATAGCATGAAGAGATTTTCCTGGTGAGCGCATACAGCTCAGCTAAAGCGAGATACGGAGATCATTCATATTTACAAAGCAAAACTGTCATTCAGAAGACGGAGCGCCGTATGTGCATTAAAGGATTTTCTTTGCCAAGTGCAATGAGACGGAACAGGATTAGAGACCTGTTCGCTTATCGCAGCCTCCGTCTGAAAATAATGTGGGCATTGACGCTCTCTCCATCACCATGGGCTTATTCACTGTGACTCTACACATCTCTAGAAAGTCCAATGGCGATTCGTGCCATCGCCTTGATAGCATTTGCATTTTCGAATTTAGATCTAATTGCATGTGCTAATTACAGCTGCATGTGACCCGGCTTTTTGTTTGTCCTCTTGGTTCAGTTCTTAGAAGTGCTTTCTGTCTGTCAGTTTTAGGGGTGTCAAAATTAATTGTTTCTTCAGTGCACCGCGATGCAGATTTGAACAAATTGGTATTGATTCAGTAATAATCATAACCAGTTATAATGTACTGACCTCATTCATCACAAATGCATTATATGGCGTTGGTTTACAATAGCGAGGGAGGAGACTGAGTAATTAAAATGCTGCAACAACTTAAAAAGCAAATAACTGTGCACAATTCCCTGCTTGTGAGTTTTACTGACAGTAAGGTATAAGAACCAAGCTTGGAAAAAAGAAAGCTGTACTCTCACTCTCTTTCTCTCTGTGGTCTCTTTAACCTGCTGGCATGTTCATGAGGTAACGTTTTATCTCCTCTCTCGGCTGTTACAACAATAACGTTACTTGTGGATCCAGACACAAGCGTGTCTGCAGAGCAAGTTTTCTCCACCCCGTCGCCATCTATAATGGATCAGCTGTAGAAATGCACTGATGAGAACTTATGGGCCGATAACGATAAATCTTTAGATTTGGAGGCCGATAACCGAAATAATAGACAATAAATATAAATATCTAAAAATAGTATTTTTTGTACAGTGAACAACTGATTTTATTTTTAAAACTTTATAAAATTGTGAACTAATCTTAGAATAGCCTACTCAAAGCTAAAAAAATTCTATAAAAAATTTTTTAAAAGATTGATTTTCTATAAATTTGATTATATAGACCTATTTACAATTTCACTTAAATCAGCTTGCCAAAAATAAATTATTCCCTCTTCTTTGCATAGAAAATTAAATAAAAATAATTTATTTAATTAAAAATAATAAATTAAATGACAAAATTGGATTTAATTAAAAAATAAGTTAAAATATATATTTTAAATAAAACGAAAATGAAAGAACTAAAAACTGAAACCAGCTCAAATCTCCTCGTGTTACATTCATGTACTATTGTTAGACACTTGACACTATTATTACTGCACTCCCGCAAGATTCTCTCCTGCTTACAAGGCAGGCAGTTCTGTACAATTACGTAATTTATCGGCTTAAAGATATTGGCCTATTTTTGATGTCTGACTTATAACGATAACATTAAAAATAGCCATTTTTTGACTGATATCCGTATGATCAGCGATAATTTGTGCATTCCTAATCAGCTGTGCTCGCCGTTTAACATCAGTGTCCATTGGAAGTATCACACATCAGCTGCGCATATTCGAATGTTTAATATTCATTTAATATAAAATTATTCAAATGGTGCTCTGTTGTGCGACAGAAATATGAACATTGTCCTGAATCGTAGCTGGGCGCCGCGGACAGCTTCCTACTTGTGGCACAAGTGTGCGTACCTTGATAAAAATATATGTTTAGAATTCTAAAATGCATGCCTTTGCTTGGCGCGGCGCATCACCGAGCAGCGCGTCCGGTGTGCGAACCCCTATAAAAACTCAACAACGCTCAAAAAGCAAGTGGGCTAATATTTACATTTGTTTATTTGCTATAAATGCTCATCATATTTTGTGCATGTACTTTAGTTTTGTTTGATACATGAAAAAAGAGCAGGTAAAAAAAAAAAACAGTACATATATCTGACTGCTTCTATTAAGGGACAAAATTGGATTACTAATAATATTTAAATATATTTACGAATGATACATTTTAATACAATAATTAATGTGTTGCTAAGTAAAATATCAAATTGTTTATGGAAAGTGTCATCAATGCACCGAAATATCGAATTTAACCGATGGCATGATAATTGTAACCAAACCGAACCGTAAGACCAGTGTAGTTTCACACCCCTAGTCAATTTAGACACTGGAGTTTTCTCATAGAGAGCGGAGATGTGGTACTGTGTGGTACACAGGCCTGCTGGAGCAGCGGTCAATGCTTCTGTTAAGTGAAATGATCCCAGACACAGAATTCCCCATCTGGCTGACTGCAATGCAGGCTGAGTACATGAGCCATGTAAAATGAATTTCAGCCCACAAATCATTGCGATTGTTTTGTGCCTCTCATTTAAAGCTCTCCGAATTCTCGTATAATCGCAAGCAGGATTCTGATATAAAGCGTTTTCTTGGCTCCTTCAGTTGATGTTAGCGCAGATGGCTTTGGCACCTCAGTGTCTCATTTCCTCAGTGACAGTCGAGATTTATATACTTAAATGTGCTGTTTTCAAAACTGTAAACAATCTGTATTTCTCTTGTTGTTTGGATGATTTTTGGGAATTTCCATTATTGATTTCTGTGGCTGAACTTAAGGTTGGAGAGCATTGTTAGTTTTTTTTTTTCTTGGTCTTGTTTTTTTTTTCCTTTCATTTCTTTCTTTCTAATTTTTTCTTCTTTACAATGAACTTCACCCTTCAGGGGTGCACGTTTGACTAGAGATGCAGTTATTGACTGGGTAGTTCAAAGTGTGATTCAGGTGTCGATCAATCCCCACCATGTAGCCACAGGTCATGTTTTATTTTTCTTTCTTTTTTTCTCTGAAGCTGTTATTTTTCTTAAATTCAACAACTTTGTTTCCCCTTTCCAAGAAATAAGTAAGCCTGTCTGAGTCACGGAATCGTTATTCATTTTTCAGACATGTGGTTTGATTTGTATTTTTCATTTAAGATTTTTTTCAATATACTGTATGCATGCAGTGGAATAACACACTTAAAAATACTGTTTAGGATTTTTATTTATGTTTAGCAGTCTGTGGCATGGAAATGTTGAAGATCACTGCATATTATAACTGATAAGTTACAGAAATGTTTATTGTCTGTGAGAGAGAGAAAGATGGAGAGAGAAAGAGAGATTGAGACACACACCCTGGACCACAAAACTAGTCATAAGTGTAAATGTTTTGAAACTGAGATCACCTGAAGCTGAAAAAACAAGCTTTCCATTGATTGACAGTATTTGTTTGAGAACTTGAGAGCTAAAAATGTGAAAATCTGAAATCTAAATCTTATAAAATGACCTGTTCGAGTCAAGTGGTTAACCATTACCAATCAAAAATTGAGTTTTTAGAAATGTACAGTACACTCTCAGAAATAAAGGTACGCGAGCTGTCACTGTGGTGGTGCCTTTTCACAAGGTACACATTTGTACTTGAAGGGTCCATATCCATATCTCAAAAGTATATATTAGTACCCACAAATTTTAAGAGGAACATTTTTTTTTGTTGTAATTTTTAGGTACTAATATGTACCCTTGAGGTATTAATATGGACCTTTTAGGTACAAATTTGGTACAAATTAGGTACAAAGTCTCTGATGGAGACTGTTGTTTTGTGTTTACCTTTTAGTTTAAGTTGTTGCCTGTCCGGCGATTCCAGACTCAAAATGAGCGAGTCTGAGCCACTTGTACATTAAGGTAGCTTTCAGAAAAAACAAAACACCAGAGAAGAAACTCGACACAGAGGATATACATATATACATATTATATATACATGTAATAAACAAAATACAGTCCTAAATAATCAAAATGGAGCAAATATTAAAGTGAAACAAGCCATGATTTGTGGTTTTCTGGAGAGTGAAACAGTATTCAGGTACTGAAATTGAATAATGAAATGTAAAATAACACTGCACAGTCTTCATCATATAAATTAGTCTATAAAAATGAATCTTTATTAAACTTCTTTATGCGCTACTAAAATGCTGTAAACTCTCTTAAAAAGCGCAAATAGTCACAGGCATTAAAAACACATGCAGATGATAAACTTTCATTCTATTATGGTTCAATTCTGCAGTGACTCCAAAAATGTCATGTGTTTTGACCTGTGGTCCCTGGTCATGGATAATTCCGACTCAGCATTGCATATCTTTCGATGTGACTATTGAGGATTCAGATATTGCTATATTGATGCTCAAATGATTTATTTATGCAGCCCTATAAAGCCCTGTTTGTTTTTTTGTTTTTTTTGTTTTTGCTTGTAATATATTATAATTTATGCAGATCCACTGAAAAGAAAAAAGACTTGACCATCCCAATTAATCTAAATGAATGAAAATCTTTCCAAATAGAGCTATTGCAATGTCAGATTTTTCCAACATTGTGCAGCCCAATAGCAGTTTATGTGGTCCAAGGTCTCACATACATATATACAGTATGTGTAATAAACAAGCCAACATTTTTTTCATTAATGTTTTGTTTCTTTTTTTCTCTTCATTATGTTATTTTAGTGTGTTGGATAAAAAGAGCTTCTCTTGGTTTCTGACCTCAACTAAATGACCTAGTCAACAAACATACAGTATCCTTCACATCAGGCCCCAGTGGTCATTACCTTCCGGAAAGCTTTTCCCCAGTCTCCATCCCTATTGTTTTACATCCATGACTTGCATGCATCACTGTCTAGTTTTTTTGCTGCTAGATCACAGAAACATAGCTCTGAGATTACTATATGCTTTCATGGCTGATTTAGCAAAGCTCACTGCAGGTTTCAGAGAAGGCATTATTTATTTGTGCTGCCTCAGACAGACACTGAGAGGCTTGTGTCGCTTCACTTTTCTTTTATCACTTTCTTTAGTGACCTCCTTCAGAAATGTGCATGACATCCTTCTTAAAGCACGCTTTTGAAAGACATCATTTCATCTTGCTGACCCGCATGAGAAAAGCTTAAAGTAGTTTAATCTAGTGTAAGTTTCTTGTAGTATACAACAACATGCTGCTTTACTACCAAAGTAGTGCATCTTTGTAGAAATGAACTAACTAGTTATAACTGCTAAACATTATTGTACAAAATTATGTAAAACGGTCTTGATTTTATTGATTTAATCTATATTTGTTCAATAGTATTGAATAGTTATTTTTAGCTTCTACTTATTATTCACACCAAGGTTGTAACGTCTCATTATTAAAGCATACTGTATTAAAATGAACACATTTAAAATGAAAACATGTTTAAATCACATAATTAGATCAATGGTGTCTAAGGATTTTGCTACAATGTATATTCTCTAAGATGCTGCTCTTATCAATGTGAGTTTGAGGAGTTGGTTTAGGTGACTAGTTTTAAATGTTCTTTAGGACACTGAACCTTAGATATAGGTTGAAACCAAAAGAACATGTGGCTATAGCTAGCTAACAGTGCTTCAGTGTAATGCAGATTGAATTTAATGGACCTAATGTACATACATGTTTAAATGGATTGACTTTGGGATATCACCAAATGGGTAAACTGTAATACAATGAATTTGGAGGTTTAAAATGTTTTTTGGCCTGCATACTGGATTAATCAACTCGGTTAGACAAATAAAACGTATCAATGCTCTTTGCGGACTGTACAGGAACAGTAGACACGCACAGATATACACAACTGAATAATAATGAGAAACCACACTTCTAACTATGGGGTGGGAACTGTATTTCCACAGTCTTGAGATTATCTATGGGAACTGGAAAATTTCTGGATGTTAAATCTTTAAACTTGTAAACTTGTTACCATAGTTAGCTAACTGCTTCCGAGAGCACAGCCAAAATTTGCTGGACTTTCATGCAGGTTTGAATGGTTCAGACCAGCTAGCCCAGCTTGGTCAAACATATTTGTAAGAAGTAATAAACATGTTGTGAAATGTGGTTTCAACCAGGGGCGGATTTAGTGATTTGGAGGGCCTAAGCAACCCCAGCCATAGGGTCCCAAGTCCTGAAATGCACCCTTTTTACTTTAATTAAATTTTTTATATATTTAGCTTTTTTTTTAATACAATTCCATCTTTTTTCTGCATTTATCTTAATGTAAGCTTTAGATTTTAAATAATTTGATTTCTTAATATGAATGTAAAACTAAAAATAATAAATATATATTTTTAATACATATTTTGACTGCTTGACTGCTCCATGATTGTGTTGGTGGACATTTTTTTTCATAATATTATTATTTAATAACATTACATTACTATAACAATATATTTTATTTTATATTAAATAATAATTAATTACGTAATAATTTTATTTGTTTGACTTCAAAACAAAGTCTATTATACAAAATATGATAGAAAACAATGTTATATATAGTTAATAGGTATATTTATACTTCTAGCTATTTATTAGGGGCCCCCAGATGTTCTATGGCCCTAAGCGGCCACTTGCCTTGCTTTGGTTAAATCCCCCCCTGGTTTCAACAACACTTGTATTGTATTGAGTTTCATTATGGGAACCACTAAATACACAAAAATTGAAATGGTTTTTGTGTAATGCATTCCAGATTTCCATGCAGATGTAAATGGTCTTTTTGAGTGCTTTTTAAAGGGGATTTAGAATCAGACCAACAAACCAGCTTGGTCAAACAAATAAGCAAATTTTTGTTTGCCAAGTCTGTATGCACAATGAATACTAATATGTTTCTAAATACCAGTTGAGAGCTGTTTGCAAATGTTCTTTGGTAATGTGGATTCAGAAAACTCAGAAGTTGTGAATTGTGACCATAGTTTGCTTTTGTGAAATGCATATAGTTCTATGCAGGATTATCATGGGAGTTTGAATTGTATGTTTTGAAGATTTTAGGGAAGGTGTTAGGTTCAGTCCTGCTAAACCAGCTCTGCTGAATGAAGAACAGTAAAATAGAAATACCCACTTTAACATTAGGCCCAAGATGATTTTTACATTCATTTTTATTTCTCTTTGCTATTTGGGCTTATTGAAACGTAATTAGAATATAACCTAAGTATCATCATTTGATATGACATGACTTTTTTAGAAAAAAAATATGCCCATATATGTGGACTCATGGTCCGAATTTACATAAAACACTTTATCCTGACTGTTTTTTAATGCATAAATAACATATACATTTTTTGAACATGTTTTGACTATCAGAGAGTAAAATTAAAATTTTATTCCCGTTTTGGACAGTTAAAAATATAGTTGAGGACATTTCATATGCTGCAAAACAGTTGCAGAATGACACTATGTCTGTAACAAAATATAAAACATACAAGGTATTTTAAATAGCCACTTAAGAGCTAAAATGTGCTGTCTATGTATGTGGCCACTAAGCCCTAGGAGGTTAAGGTGTCAAATGTACCATCCTCATAGGTTCATCTGTATTGTTATGGAGAAAAAAAAAAAAGAACAAAAACATGAGAGCAGATTAGGTGCAGATTAAATGTGTTATCAGATTTTACTTTGATTATATACATAATTATTTCATGATCATCGTTTATTAATACATTTTCATAATATGTTTAAGTCCTTTATTTTATTGACATTGTTTTTTCGTGTACTCTTTCTTGAATATCTTATTTAATTGTTTTGTATATCTATTGTAAAAAGCTTTGTGTACCATGCATCTGTAAGTAAATGGCGATATTCATTTATTCATTCGTTCATTTTCTTTTCAGCTTAGTCCCTTTAATAATCTGGGGTCGCTGCAGCAGAATTAACCGCCAACTTATCCAGCAGGTTTTTTTTTACGCAGCGGATGCCCTTCCAGCCGCAACCTATCTCTGGGAAACATTCCCATATACTTATTCACACTCATACACTACGGACATTTTAGCTTACCCAATTCACCTGTACCACATGTCTTTGGACTCTGGGTGGAAACCAAAGCACATGGAGGAAACCCACGCGAATGCAGGGAGAACATGCAAACTCCACACAGAAACGCCAACTGACCAAGCCGAGGCTTGAACCAGCGACCTTCTTGCTGTGAAGCAACATCACTGTGCCACTGCGTCGCCCTTAATGTGGAAATTATACAAAAAATCCATCCCGACTGCGCTAGTTAGCATTTCTGAGTTTGCATGTTCTCCTTGTGTTTGTGTGGGTCCATAGACATGTGCTATAGGTGATAAGAATAAACTACATTGGCCATAGTGTATGAGTGTTTGTGTGAATGTGAGAGTGTGGGTGTTTCCCAGTACTAGGTTACAGCTGGAAGGCCATCCGCTGCATTAAACATATACTGGAACTGTTGGTGGTTCATTCCGCGTGGGTAACCCCTGATAAATAAAGAACTAAGCCAATAGAAAGTGAACAAATGAATTAATACAAGCTTTGCTAAGCCATCTGAATAGACTAAAACTAATAATCAGCTCTTTTTGGAAATAAACAAAATAAACAATTATCAAATGAATGCTTACTACAAGAATTGCAGCTGTTTACAACGCACCTCAGGTTTGCCATTTTGAAAGTATTGAATGTTTAGTGCATATTGGCCTCCAAACTAGCTAAACCTTAGTTTACCCAGGACAATAAAGTAAACTAGTACTAGCTGTCAACTCTCTAAGCACAATAAACATGTTGCAATCAATTGCAATTTCATGTTTCAAAATGAATGTTGTCACATTTTCATATCCTAGAAGTCTGTTTCTGTGGCATTACATTAGACCAGAGCAGTGGCTGTCGCAGCGGAAAGGAGTGTATAATATCTTCCCCGTGGATGGAAAGGGCACAGAGAGCATTGATTACCACAACAGCAGGAAAAAAAATTATATATACACACACACACATATATATATATATATATATATATATATATATATATATATATATATATATATATATATATATATATACTGTATACACACACACACACGCATATATATATATATACATATACATATAAGTCTCATAAGCTGAAAACTCTCAAACTGCGTATGTGAATCTTGGTATATATCTTCCCTTTCACTGCCTGTCACTTGCGTCGTATTGTTCGTCCATTCCAGCCGAAGCGAGGATGAAGCAATTATAGTTTTTTACTCTTCGCTGGAGAGGGCAAAACAGGATGGCAGTGTGCGATCTCTCCAACTTTTCTGGAATACATTTGAATTGTCACGCAAATCCAAAAGCCATGAAGGCTGGAGAGGGTACCAGGGCCGGACGTGACAGTCGATTGTGATGTGTTTATGTGTGTGGGGGGTTTAGTTTGGGAGAGTTATGGAGGTGGCAGGGAGGAGTTCTCATTAAGGTGGTGTGTGTTTGTGTTGCGTGACAGGTCTTCGCCTCTGCCTGACACTGTGACACTTTCTCTGACATGGAGGAACAGAGAGGAAGGTAGAAAAAGAGCGAGAGAATGAGAGAAAGAGAGAGAAGGCGGCAGCTGTGGATGTTGGTAATACGCCTCGGAGTGGCGTTCTCTGCATTTTTTTTTGTCACGCACAAAGGTGCCATTTTGACATCAAGCGTCATGCTTGAAGAATGACTGTGTGTAGAGCTGCAGCTGTGTTTTAAAGACACCTGTGAGTTTTTATATTTTATGCCATCACTGCACCCTTTTTCCCCCCAGGCTCCTTCTATATTCGTGATGGCTATGTCCTCATATAACACAACATTATTCGACCATGTCATGGCAGTTCAACACAGACAGAGTTGAGTTGCCATATGGTTGTGTCCAAAAGTCTAGTAAGAGCCACTGGTGTAAATTATTCTGTTCTGTGATTTTCTAATATATGATATATTTATAGTAACGGATGGTGAGTACTTGATTTTGATTGGTTGATTAAGTTTCTGAAGTGTGCAGTTGTTTTCAGGGAAATATAAAGTAGTTTAAAAAGTAGGTTCTGGCTATATTATTGGCTGTCCACAGGTGTATGTTTTGCAATATGTATGCCTTTTTCCAAATGCTAAACTACTCTGCATGTCATTTAATAAGACAAACCAATCAGCTTCACACTTCACAGCAAGAGTGTTTTTGTTTTTAAAGATGTCTAATAGATGTTTAATAGACGTCTAAACATAGTCGCCTTGGCTAAAATAAGGCTAAATTTGGGCTGTCAGTAAAAATCTAATAGATGTCTAAGAATAGGTCGAAACTAGACTAGTCATCAAATAAACAGAAATGAATGACTACACATATACAGTTGAAGTCATAATTATTAGCCCCCTTGTTTATTTTGTTCCCCAACGGAGAGAATTTTTTCAACACATTTCAAAACGTAATATTTTTTACGAGAAATTTCTAATAACTGATTTCATTTATCTTTGCCATGATGACAGAATAACATTTTACTAGATGATTTTCAAGACACTTTTATACAGCTTAAAGTGACATTTCAAGGCTTAACCAGGTTAATTAGGTTAACTAGGCTGGTTAGGGTAATTAGGTAAGCTATTGTATAACAATGGTTTATTCTGTAGACTATCAAAAAAATAAAAAATAAAGGGGCTAATAATTTTGAACTTAAAATGGATTTTAAATAATTGAAATCTGCTTTTATTCGAGCGGAAATAAAACAAATAAGACTTTCTCCATAAGAAAAAAATATTATCAGACATACTGTGACAATTGTTAAACTTTATTTGGGAAATATTAAAAAAGAAATAAAATTAAAAGGGGGGCTTATAATTCTGACTTCAACTGTAAAGTCTGTCTAATCTGTCTATTTTGGCCTGTTTCCACTGAGTGGTACGGTATGGTTCGGTTTGCTTTTATGCCTGTTTCCAATGTCAAAAGGTACCTAAAAGCGAACCATACCACTTTTTGGACACTCTTTCCAAAGGGTACCTAGCACGACAAAAGGGTACCAAAAGGCAGAGCACAGCTGAACGATATTGGTTTACAGACAAATGTCACTAGCACGTGTACAAGCAGGAAAAAAAAAAAAACGAAGCGCCAATTTGAAATAAACAACCGAAACATTACTATGTTATAAAATATATACATTATAACGAGCCATGGTCAATCCAAGTTTAAACAAACCTTGTTGTTGTCTTGATGAGCTGCCACAAAGCCAAGAAGATAAACCTGTTGTTATTTATGAGGCCGTCTAAAGTGCAAGTGGTTTCCCTTTCTCTAGAGAGCTCGTGACTGCTTGCCGCACTTCTATATTTGTATAGCTTCTTGAGCTAATGATAATACCATGCGCGTGATCATTGAAGGGCTTCGGACATCCGATCTATTCTGAAATGGACAAACGTGAGAGTAAAGCGTGGAAAAAAAACAAAAAAAAACAAAAGGGCCAATGATTCTTTCAGCAACTTAAAACATGAACAAACTGCCATGTTTAAGTATTATCATTACCAGATTTACATTTCCTTGAGCGAGAATGACATTGACTGAAACTTTTTGTCGTACACCATACCATTGATACCCTATTGATAGTGGAAACGCATACCTGATAAAGGTAACCTGTACCGACCCTTACCATACCACTCAGTGTAAACGGCCATTTGTTGACTAGTTTAGTTTTGAGCTATTTTTAGATGTCTATTAGAATTTCACTGACAGTCCAACTTTAGCCTTGTTTTAGCCTAGCTCTCTACATTTAGATGTCTATTAGACTTCTAATAAACACAAAATTGTTTGCTGGGTTTGTATGTATTAAGTTGGGTACACATAGATTTTCAAAATGTTGGAGACTTCAAAACTGAGAGCAAAAAAAAACAAAAAAGTAGATTTTAGACTTTTGCTTCAATAGTGTGTGTGGTGTGCCGTGAGAAACAAAAGACGCTACAACAGATTTTTATTCATGCTGTTGCCACAAATCAAAAAGCTGTTTCTATATCTCTGCTATCTAAATGTATTTCACTTTATGCTGTGACATGACTGTGTTTGTTGCGTTTCTGTCTTCTGTCAGTTTGCTTTCTGATCAGATATGGTTTTGGTTCACTTGATAAGCTATGGCTTGGTAATTCTCAGGGTTCCTCCCAGATATCATGGCTTTTGATTTTATATATTAACATGTTGAATATTTACAATTTGTGATCTCAGCACTTGTGGTGTTCTTCTGCAGCAACTTTGTAGCTGCCGGTCGCTCTGTGTGGCGATCTGCTTTAAATGTAGGTCTGTGTAGGTTTATACAGCACAGATACAACCGACCTCTGGGCGAGCTGAGAGGTAAAAGCAAGAGCTCTATTGGGGCTCCTATTGGCTGCTGCTCAAAAAAGTTGCTCTTCATTTGTATAAAGTTGAAGCATTCTCAACTTTGTCGCGTCACTCGACACGCCCATCTGGTTGCCAATGGTCGATGTCGCTCGCATAGATAGAGGTCACTGGAAATCGCCCCTCACTTTGCCGCTGCGAGTCGCTCGTAGTGTGAATGAAGCTTTAACACATCTCAAACTACAGTCTAAAAATGTAATTTTGAGAGTTGCGAACATCATTGGGAAATAATTGTTTTTTATTTTACCAGTAAATAAAACTTGTATCAAAGCTACAGCAAGGGTTTGTCAATGGTGGTTTCTTAGAGAGTGCGGCTGATGTTTGCTTAGCAACAACAGATGTTCTCAGGAGATTGCACTTCCATGACATTCAAATTGATGGAGGAAGCTTCAAACATTTTTTGTTTTCTTCTTATTTTTAGAAGTTTTTAATATTGCAAATTATTTTGGAGCAGTCAAACAAAAGAAAGAATATTGTGGTAAAAACTATGCAAAGTGTATATTAACCATAATTTTAGCGAAATTATTTATAATAATATCATGTAGTCCAACCAACATTTTAAAATAAAATGTTAAATAAAAGCAAGAAGTCAAGGTCAGTAAGATTCAAAAGATTTTTGAAATTTTTATTGACAAGGGAAGGTTATTTCTGGTTGTATATTGTGCATGTTTATAAAAAATTAATAACATATATTCATTAAAATTGCATGCTATTTGTCAGAACACCAAATATTTTTGGAATATGTGTGTTTGAAAGTGAAACTTTTCAGGTTTTAATTTTTAAATAATTTTAAATTTTTTAATTAAATGTCAGACCCCAGTGTACATCACAACCAAACCAGCATTTCAAGCTTTAAATTTATTTTAATTCAGCCTCTCCTTCACTCTTCATAGCACCTTTGAGATGTTCTCCATTACATTAGGAAAATCTCTCCCTTGTCTCGGTGCATTACTGAGGTATGTGAGGTCTGTCAGCCACGGCTCCTTACTCACGCCCTGCTCGCATGCAGGGGTGTGAAGAATTACTGTTCCGCTGGAATTAGCCTGAGCACCACTTCAAGTCCGAATCAATGAATGAGATTTAAATTACACTTAACAGATGAAAGCCCCTTCACCTCTGATAGCGCACTCTACCCAACGACTGCGTAATGGGCAAACGCTCAGAGAAGAGGTGCGCTGGTTGTGTAAGAGCTCATTCCCTTGTTACTGATCACAGGTTTTCACTGTTGCATCAAGATCCTTCACTTATATCAAGAACTGTGCCAATATGACTCTGAGAGATTTGGCTTTTTCAGAGCTTTCATAGATTACCTAAAGGTAAATTTCACATCATAGTGAAATCCTGTGTCTATCCATTCATTTATTTATCCATCCATCCATCCATCCATCCATCCATCCATCCATCCATCCTTTCAGCCATCTGTCTGTTTTTATTTAGTCTGTTGGTCATCTATTTATCATTTGTTTATTTATTTTTCTTTCCATACATTTATCATTTGTTTTATCCTTCTATCGGTCTTTCGGTTTATTGGTTTTCCTTTCTGTTTAGTATTCATTCTAATCTGTGGTTTAGTCCATCCATCCATCCATCCATCACACTGTGCACTCATCCATCCATCCATCTATCCATTCAATATACTAATGTATATCCATCCATCCATAAACCCACCCACCCATCCATCCATCTAGCCATCCAACCATACGTCCGTCCATCCATCTATTCATCCATCTATTCATCCATCCATCCATCCCACTGTGCAATAATCCATCCATCAAATATATTAATGTTATCCATCCATCCATCCATCCATCCATCCATCCATCCATCCCACTGTGCAATAATCCATCCATCAAATATACAAATGTTTGTCCATCCATCCATACATTGATTCATCCCTCCATCTATCTATCTGTTTATCCATTTGTCTATCCATCCATCCATCCATCCATCCATCCATCCATCCATCCATCCATCCATTAATCCATCTGTCCATCCATCCATTAATCCATCTGTCCATCCGTCTATCCATCCATCCAGCCATCCATCCATCCGCCCAACCATTTATTCTCCATCCGTCCTTATATACATTAATTTTTCCTTATTTCATATGCATGTGAATTTTATCATTCCATCCATCCATCCATCCATCCATCCATCCATCCATCCATCCATCCATCCATCCATCCATCCATCCATCCATCCATCCATCCATCCATCCAGCCGTCCATCCGTCTATCCGTCCTTATATACATTAATATTTCCATCTATTGTGTGCATGTATGGTATCATTTGATCAGTCAATCATTTGTCTGCTTTTCATAGATGTATTTCATTGTTCATTCATATATTTTATGTTATTTTTTTATTTGCTTTGTTTATACTTTCTTAAACTGAAGTTCAAATAGCAACTCTTTATCCCTGCACCAATTTAAGCACGTAGTGAGCAAATCTTTATTTAATTTTAAGAGGCCCATTGTTTTGGATTCGAAAGGGCATACTTCTGTAGGTATACAGTAGAAATTCTGCATTAGTCTGGTAGCACTGCAAGTAAAACGATACCAAAGAAACAGACTCAGATTAATCGCTTTAAAGGCTGCTCTGACGTTTACATCGTTTAATCCCAAAATGGCCCTCATAAAACGGTGCCCTCTTTGGTCTAGAATTACATCTTTTGCTCATTCTAGTTTTAGAGGAAACATAAGCTGGGATGAGTTGCAGTTTCGGCCTGAAATGCTAGCCGGTATTTATTATTCAGGATCCAGTGCGATAGCCTTTGGGCCGAAGAAGAGAGAGCGACTCAAAGACTTCAGCCGGCTCCGGCCCAGAGAAATATACAAAGGATCAATCCCTGAAAAATGACCAGCATCTATCATTATTTGCAGATGCGGCTCTTGGGAGACGCAGAGACTCATCATTGAGGGCCGTGCTGTTCGGCATTTACATCTGTCTGTGTACGTGTGTGTGTGTTTGTGTCGCTATGCAGACAGATGGTCTCCATTTGATCAGGGAGGGGTAGTAATGGCAGAGGAGATGGTCTAAACGAGTACCTGTCACCAGGACTCATGAGTTGGCTTCCCCCTCCATAAATATGTTAGCATTGTTAAATGGGCCACGGTCTGCAGCTGCCCAGCTGAGGTTTGGACTGCCAGGCACATTGGGCGCAGTGCCACTGACACATTTAAGAATGGGCCCAAGGTAAAATTTAACACCTGAGGGTTTGTTAAAACAATTATGTATGTAAATGATACGTTATACAGCATGTTTGTCAAAGGTGCACTTTTAAAAATAAAGTGTTTTCACAGCAGTGGCATAGCCCATTTTAATTTTCAAAGAATCTTTCAGTGAACAATTGATATTTAACAGGTATACCTTATTACACTATATCCCACCAGCATTTATTTTTCACCTAAATTCGAAGACACACAGAATATTTTCTATTAATGTATAAGCATATTATACACTTACCGGCCACTTTATTAAGTAGACCTTACTAGAACTGCTTTACCCTTCGTGGCATAGATTCAACAAGGTACTGAAAATATTCCTCAGAGACGGTCCATATTGACATGATAGCATCACGCAGTTACTGCAGATTTGTCAGCTGCACATTCATGATGCCAATCTCCCATTCCACCACATTCCACAGGTGCTCTACTGGATTGAGATCTGATGACTGTGGGGGCCATTTAAGTACAGTGAACTTATTGTCATGTTTAAGAAACCCGTCTGAGATTATTGGCACTTTATGAAATTGCGTATTATCCTGCTGGAAGTGATGCCGGCAGGATGAATCCATGATTTCATGTTCTTGATGCCAAATTCTGACCATCCGAATGTCAGATTCATCAAGAAGAAATCATCAAGCGTCAAGCAGAAATCATCAGACCAGGTAATGTTTTCCAATCTTCTGTTGTGCAATTTTGGTGAGCCTGTGCAAATTGTAGCTTCAGTTTCCTGTACTTCGCTGACAGGAGTGACACTTGGCGTGATCTTCTGCTGAAGTAGCTGCTGTGAAAATCACAGTAGATCAGCAGTTTCTTAAATACTCAGACCAGCCCATCTGGCATATAAACATGCCACATTCATAGTGACTAAAATTATCTTTCTTCCTCATTCTGATGCTTGATTTGAACTGCAGCAGATCATATTGACCATGTCTACATGTCTAAATGCATTCAGTTGCTGCTATGTGATTGGCTGATTAGAAATTTGTGTTAACAAGAAGTTGGACCTAATAAAGTGGCCAGTGAGTGTATATATTACTGCCTTTGAATAAATGTTTAATAGATAATTTTTTATCTATTTAAAGTTCATGTTTTATTATTTTAACATTTCTGACAAATAATTATTTTTGACAAATTATAATTGTCTTTTTGTCTTTGTATTTCTTTGTTGGAAATGGTTTAATTTTCTTCATGGAGCTAAAAAACACTACCAGTTAAAAAAAGAGAAAAAAATAAAGATTCCAACAGACGTTTTATGCAGAGATTCTATTAAATTAATGTTTTGGTACTTTCACTTACCACAAGAGATTCATTAGATTTTTTAATTAAACGTTATCACTGAAGAAAAACTTCCAAGCCATCCTAATCTTTAACATTTTATCATTTAAAGCTGTTATCCCTAAACTTTTAATCATCGCAGACCCGGCAATGCTTGACAATTGTACAGCTGCCCGGACGCTGGATGTCCAAATTGCTAGGTGATCATCAACCGTTTCTCAGAGGATGACAATTTTACCAAACGTTGCTACAACTCTGATACATGAACGGCCACCATCATTAGGCATCTCCAGCAGTTGATCTTCTTGCACAGACATGCTGGATTCACCTAATTAGTTGACAAATGGTTTGCAGATCCATTCATTGGCAAAAAAAAAAAAAAAAAAAAACTTTCCAAAGACATGTTTCTTATTCATTTTTCTAGGTTATGAGTAGGCCCACATTCCTCAGACTTATTTCAGTTTTTAAATTAAATTCAGTAATATTATTGACTAATATAAAAAAATACTCATATGATTTATTTACAATACTGTTTGTAAAGTAATGTTTTCTGTCTTTTAGTAGATATATTATACGAGAGACTTACTTTGTTTACCAAATAAAGTGGATCTAATTGGTTTTGCATTGTAAACATTGAATACAAGTTAAAAAGGTATTACCTTTTATTTAATATATTAAGGTTTTAGTTATGATACTCACAAAATCATTCTGCATAAATCCACAGATTTTTACCAAAATTCTGTGCATAAATAGCTAAAAATGTCCGCAGATTCTGTCTGGCCTTAGTTATGAGTTAAAAATTAACAATCAAGTGACTGAGATGTAACCAAGAGAATACGGTCATTTGTCAAAATAAAAGATTATTGAGACTCAGATAATACATAAAATCGAAATAATAAATGATTTCTTGTACGGCCCGGTACCAATTGATCTACAGATTGTACTGGTCCACAGCCAAGGGTTTGGGGACTACTGATTTAAAGAACTTTTTTATTTTTTATTTTAACATCACATGTCTTTTATGAAAACATAGATACCAGAAACAAAACACTTTTTTTAAATACACGTTCCAAAATAGGGGTTTTATTGGCATACAAATAATACATTTTGCTTTCAAGTGCATGTTAAATATTCATAATGGAACCATCAATGCCACAGTGTGAAAGGTGAATCGTGTCTGTTTAATGGAATAAAAACAATTTCAGTGGATAATCTCACACGCAAGGCTGTGCTATTCCAATGCCACATACACAAACCCCAATGTCACGAATGGCAGTCTTATTAAAACTCTTGTTATTGCACATTTAGCCATTTAGGTGATGGGTTTAGGTTTATATTCCCGGCTTATCTTGACACACTCGCAAATCCGTTTTTGAAGGTTAGATTTTAAAGGCGAGAAAAATCCAGCTCTTATCGCCTTTTTTCTTGGTCTTATGAGATGTTAGATTACACGTTTTACCCTGAGCGATAGACAGAAACTAATCTGCGCAGCTTGTAAAAAAAAAAAAACGTGTTCAGGCCATAAAGACGACAGTTCCGCAGGCCTAAATCATGATATTAGTTCCTTAATGGCCCGATATAAAGCTGTGTATCAGAGAGATGTGTCCCGGGCCCCGATGAGAACACTTTAGGATCATTGCGAAAGAGCTCATCCATGACACATTGAAGGAGACCTGTCAGTTCAGGAAACCTCCACCATTTTTATCTCCGCGGATGAGTTTTGTATTCGCCTCGTAACTGAGGCACTTTCAGGTTAACTGGAGGCTTAGTTGCAGACTGCATATTTATCAATATTCTGAAGACAAATTGGCGCGCGAAACTGCTGTCCATGCAGTTATGAAACGCTTCTTCATTAATCTTGTGGACTAAGGTTATCTGTTAGCCCTGTATATGTATGTTATTTCCATCTGTGCGGCTTTAGGTATATGTGTGTGCGTGTGTGTGTGTCACTGAAGCCTTTTGTCTTTCAGGCAGCGTGAAGAGGAGCACTATTATACTCTATAAATAACTGTGCAATTAGCATTTGAATGGTAAAAGAATTCATTTTCAATGCTTTCAAATCACACCCTGACAAATTAGCAGTCATTATATGTCAGTGAATCCTAATTGACTGAATCCATTGATGAAGCCGGCATATTTAAAGGGACAGTCAATGCATTGAATATTCAGGCTGTTAGATGCTGGCTTCAAGGTCATGGATGATAACTTCAATCAGCAGACAAGTGAGCGGTAAGATCTCAAAAGCTTTAGATCGCTGAAGTGGTACTTAGTTGTTGTGGGCAATGAAAGTAATGGAATTAAAATGCACAGTGTTTATATTTATTCCCTTTACTGAGGGATAATGCACGTCCAGTCATCAATGCAGAGTAAACTCAATTTACTCTATATTGTAATTAATTTGTTTTCCTACGTGTAATATTAATGACGATAATATATAATATAATATAATAAAATATAATATAATATAATATATATATATATATATATATATATATATATATATATATATATATATATATATATATATATATATATATATATATATATGGTGTCTGTTGTAACACCAAGACCAGATTTACTAACAATTTTAGATGAAATCATACACAGTGAAAACTGTTGGCCATTATACAAAGCGGCATAAACAAAAATGGCTTTTATTGGATTAAGGAAAATGAAAAAATATATATACACTCATTTCTCTTGTCTGCTTGAAATCATTTTTACTAGTTCTAAACTGACAGCCACATTTCTAAAAAAAAAAAAACATACAGATCATCATCCTTCACCAAATAAAAGAACACAATTGCATGTTAAAACAATAGCTAATTGAGATGCATTCTTGTCAAGCATGTGAAAAAAAAAAAAAAAAAAAAACTATGCTTACTTAATTATTTATATTTTTGCCTCAACAAAACATTCCAGATCATTTCCTCTCCTGGCTAAACAAACTCTATATGCTGTCCAAACTGAGATGTGGAAAAGGAGAAAAAAAAAATGAGCAGAGTGTCCTGCATAAACAGTTTCTTTTTCCAAAAAGCTGAGACCCGCGCCTGTCTGCCTGCTTCTGTTTTTAGGCCTGATGGAGGACTCTGCCACTCTCCCTATGATAATTGTCTTACTGCTTTAGCCATAGCAGCCAGTGCAAGCATTTCTCAGCCAAGAGAATGTGTCAAGCATTGTATTTAGCCACTCATTCGCGCCGCTTCTCTGGTCTAAATCCAATTTATCAGCCGTAATAGACTACAGCAATTGTCTCTTTAAACAGCCGTCTGACAGCCGGCAGGGTTGGTGCCGAATCATATGGTTCTTATGGAGCAGACCAAAGATTGGGAGATGGTGAGGATCAGATTTGAGTTGTTAGAGAAAACATCACAACCTTCTGGGCTGCAGAATGATGATGCTCAATATGCCATCTTCCTTTTGTTAGGGCTCGATCAACAATACCATCAACAGATCATGGTCCTGCATTCCTGCATTTCTTTTCTACGTAAAAGTTGTAATTTAAGATTACATTCTGATTACATCCTGTTCTATGAATAGGAATATCAGACTTGCTCTGGCATTTGTTATTCAAAAAACTTTTTTTTTTTTCAATTCACTGTAACTTGATTAATTATGCAATGTCTACAAATGTCTACTATTTATGGCATTGATTTGTGTTTTATTTGAAACAAAATAAGGGGGGCTTAAAAAATAAATACAATATCTTAAATATTTATTTTTACTGTAAACTGGGGCAATGGAAAACTTGTAACATGCAAAAAAAGACATGATAAAACGGTACCAGTTTATTTTGATTTTCGATTTGAGTATTAGTAGACTGTCTGCTTAATATCTGTTGATACTGCTCCTTTAACAGACATTTAACTGACTATAAGAAACTTTGCAAGTACGTGTCAACTTACACTAACCCTAACCCCAATCCTGTCCCTAACCTAACAGTCTACTTATAATCTAATGAGAATTAGTTGGTATGTAGATGCAATGTAACTTAAATTCAACAAACAGACCAAAAAAATAGTGTGACCGATAAATCTTATTTCATTGTAAGAATTTTTTTTTATTTCTACTGTTACACAAAAACACACAGACACTTGTACAGCTGTCTTCATGGTGACTTCACATCAGCTTTTTTATATTCTATACTCTACAAACTGTATTTTCTATCCCCTGACCCCAACCCTAGCTCTAAACCCAAACCCTCAGAGTTAACATTCTGCATTTATACATTCGTAAAATACTTCATTCTGTGTTATATATGAGCTGTTTCCACAAATGTCCCCACAAGGTCTAAATTTACTGTCATTACTATACTTGTGGGGATATTTGGTCCCCACAACAAAAGGAATAAAAGGTATACATTTTTTTTTTCTCTTTTAAATATTTCCCAAATGATTTTTAACAGAGCAAGGAAATTTTCACAGTATGTCTGATGATATTTTTTTTCTTCTGTAGAAAGTCTTATATGTTTTATTTCGGCTAAAATGAAAGCAGTTTTTAATTTTTTTAAAACCAATTTTTGGGACAAAATTATTAGCCCCTTTAAGCAAAAGTTTTTTTTTCGATAATCTTTAGAACAAACCATCGTTATACAATAACTTGCCTAATTACCCTAACCTGCCTAGTTCATCTTATTAACCCAGTGAAGCCTTTAAATGTCACTTTAAGCTACATAGAAGTGTCTTGAAAAATATCAAACAAAATTTTATTTACTGTCATCATGACAAAGAGAAAATAAATCAGTTATTAGAAATAAGTTTTTAAAACTATTATGTGTAGAAATGTGCTGAAACAATCTTCCCTCCGTTAAGCAGAAATTGGGGAAAAAATAAACAGGGGCCCTAATAATTCAAGGGGGCTAATAATTCTGACTTCAACTGTATGTATGTATATATATATATATATATATATATATATATATATATATATATATATATATATATATATATATATATATATATATATATATATATATATATATATATATATATATATATTATGTTTACCAGATAAATTTTCACAGTGTGTTTGATAATTGTTTTTCTTCTGGAAAAAGTTTTATCCATTTTATTTTGGCTAGAATAAAAACAGTTTTTATTTTTTTACAAAGCATTTTAAGGTCAAAATTATTAACCCCTTTAAGCTATATAATTTTTGATAATCTACAGAACAAGCATTGTTATACAATAACTTGTTTAATGACCCTAACCTGCCTAGTTCACCTAATTAACCTAGTTAAGCATTTAAATGTCACATTAAGCTATATAGAAGTGTCTTGAAAAATATCTAGTGCAATATAACTTACTGTCATTATGGCAAAGATAAAATAAACCATTTATTAGAAATTACTTATTTAAACTATTATATTTAGAAATGTGTAAAAAAAAATCTTATCTCCATTATATATGTATATATATTTTTTTCCCTGCTGGTTTGGTAATCAATGCTCTCTGTGCCCTTTCCATCCACAGGGAAGATATTATATATTATATACAATATATACAAATTCATACATTATAATTAATATATATATATATATAAATAAATAATATAAAAATTCATACTAAATCATATCATGTCAAATAATGTTGTTCCACGACTAAAAATATATTGGGAAAAATTATATTTTGTTTGTTATCTACTGTTTTTGTTTAACTGGGCCAAATGCTGTTTACAATGATGGAAGAGTTGATAAACCACAGTCTGAGATGCTGAATTGTTGTTTAAAAGGCTACTTTGCAGAGCACACTCTTGAAGTGTTGCCATGTCCACTTTATATATAAGTCCAGTTATCAGAAGGGCTTTATTGCCAGGTAGGTTTACACATACAAGGAATTTGTTTTCATGACAAAAGTTTCCACAGTGTAACAGAATGACAGAGACAGGAGAAAAATAACAGAGCAAGTAAATAGAGAGGACAAATATACAAGTATATTGTCAAGTGTTTTTAGTACATACAAGTCTATTGCTACAGATCATACTGTATATACAGCTATATAAGTTATTAAGCATTAACGAGTCAAGCCTATGGTACAATATGTGTTTTTATGCATTATTAACCACTATTTACTAAGTTCTGTAGACACTGTGCAGGATTGTTTTTATGGCTAGCAGCCATTTCAGGAGTTCATTAAACTGAATGTGGTTGTCAATGCCATAAATTACTGAGCATTTTGCATACAGAACAAGATTAAAAGCAGTAAAAAGTAAACTGACTAACCAAATTAAGTTGTGTACATGACTGTTGATGTAAACAATGTCTCCTGCTGTACTTGGAAAAAGAAACAATCCGATCCAGTAGCAACAAAACATTTTAATCAAGATACATGACCTACTTAAAAAAATAGTTCACTCAAAAAAGGGATAATCACCTTTTACTCATTTAGGATTTTCTTTCTTATGTTTAACACAAAATAAGAAATTCTGAAGAAAGCCAAAATCCTGTAACCTGTAAAAAACATTTAAAATAGTCAAAAGTCAATGGTTACAGGTTTCCAACATTTATCTTTTGTGTTTAACATAAGAAAGAAACTCATAAGGTTTAAAATTAAAGAATTAGTAAATTATGATAAAATTTATTTTTAACTATCTCAGATGATCTGATGCAATGAAGATGGACAAAAAAAAAAAAAAAAAAAAAAAAAACATTAAGTTATGGACTTGATGAGTCCATTGCAGAAAGGACGGACAAGGAGAGAGACTCACTACAGATTCAGAATGGATTCTAATTTTTCAAGGTTTAAAGTCTGGTTATTTCTCAGCATTTTCTTGCTCATTTAAACTGGAAGACATTGTCAGGCCATACAGTAATGCAGAGTTTGCCAAATCTAGTATTTTATTCTTGTTGAATAAGCATAATTTCTTGTAAACACGACCAAATGACTCATTTATCACACGACTCTCAGTGGATCAATGAAATAACTAAATAGCCAGCTATTAAACGTAGGAATTTGTGATTTATGTGTTCAAATTCACAGAAGACTGCACAATATACTTAAACCAAACAGATAACGTAAGGTGTTAATAGCTAAATTGAGTTTTTCATTCATTTATTATCTTTCGGTTTAGTCTCTATTTTAGAGGCTGCCACAGTGGCATGAACTGCCAACTTATTCAGTATATGTTTTAAGCAACGGATGCCCTTCCAGTACTGGTAAACACCCATACACTCTCATTTACTCTTATAAACTGTGGTAAATTTAGTTTATTTAATTTACTTAGAAAACATGACTTTGCACTGTGGGCGAAACTGGAGCACCCGAAGGAAACCCACACAAACACAGGAAGAACATGCAAACTCCACACAAATATGCCAACTGGCCCTACCAGGACTCGAACTAGGGAACCTCTTGCTGTGAGGCGACAGTGTTAACCACTTAGCCACCGTGTCACCAGTTTTTTTTTTTTTTTTGTTAAATAAATGTTGGTACATGTAAATCACAATGAAGTCACACATCTCAAGAGTCTAAAAACATTGATAAAGCTTAGTAGAATGCCATTGTTAGCATTTTAGTTCTTTCTAATTATAAGATACAATATCAGCACACAGTACTGTATGTAAATGTGAATCTCAAATCTGATGATGATCATTTACAATATTTAAAAAATATTTTATAAGCTGAAAACCGCTTAAAATAAAAGGTCAATGGTGTATGTAATAAAGTTAGATGGCCACCTGTCCCTCGGGAAAGAGGAGGTGTATAACCGACAAACTTAAAAAATAATATTAATAATGAGAAAAAAAACAAAAAAACAAACAGACTGAAACCAAAAGCAAAACATAAAACGTCCAGGCCTGGGGCCTCATGTATTAATGCTGCGTATGCACAAAAACTTTTCGTACGCCAGATTTCACGCCCACGATTGGATTTACTAACTATGAAATGAACGTGAGAAAGTGCGTTGGTCCACGCTATCTTCATGTCTGTCGTATACGTGCATATCAATTTGCAGCAATCGCTGCTAGACACTACAACATTTTACACCTTTACATCTGACCATTTATTTTTTAATTCACCCACAGTGCGATGTTCAGACCCCACTGCGTTAACCGCGTCAGCTAAACTCTCCCACTCAATTTTTTTTTTCTTTTGTTATTAATTCCGGACTACAAACTTGCAAATAACACATTTTTTTTTTGGTCTACCTCCAAAAGGAACACTTCCCAATTTACATTCTGTTCAAAGGTTCTTTTTTTGCTTGCTTTTGCCATTGCTTTTTCATTTAGTTTTGCCAAACTAGAGTCATTAGCTTATTCATACGGGGGACGAGGCAGGGAGGGGTTTTACACTCGTGCACTTGCACTCGGTTTCACGAGAATTCGGATGTACAAAGAGAATAGGCGTAGGATTTCGTGTACGTAAATTTTTTTTTATCTGCGTACGCACATTTACAGCATTGTGCGTACGTAATGTTTTAGTAGGAATTCAACGCAAGTCTTTGTAAATGAGGCCCCTGGTCTTCTCTCGTCTTCCACTGCTGTCTCTTCTCCTTTTATAATCCAGAGCTCCTCTGTGGAACTCGAGGCCGGTGAGCAACACAGGTGCTTCACATCATCACTCAACCCTCGTGAGTTCCCATGGCTCTCGGCCCCGCCCACACACTACAGTGTATTTATTTGTAAATAAAGGCATTTTTGAATAAATATTGATAATAAAAATAATTAAATATTGTTGTTTTTTTTATTTAACGATGTTATGTTTTTATTATATTTAATGATATTTTAAATAAGAAAAAGAATTAACAAATATCAACAGATATCAACAAAGCACCTTAACATTACCAAAGTCCCTTTATGGCAAGTAATTTCACTCGGCTGGTCTTTGAAACCCCTCTTGGGCAGTATGGTTGGGCATTCTATTTAAATGGGGAAACATCAAATTCTCCAAAATTGCCTGCCAAGCTTACGATTGAATTATATAGTAGGAACCAATAAAATTTAACAACTAATGTCTCTTTAGTTTTATTTTCTAAACTTTCTTATCACACAAAATCTGCAGAAACTCACGTCTAGTCTGAGTCCCTACTCCAGAGTATCATCAGTCTATCTATAGCAATTGATGATTGGCTTCTGTACTAGAAGGCAGACTTTATTGGCCATTTTTGACTGACGGTTGGCTCCTGTAGTAGAAGGTGGGCTTTATTTGCCATATTGACTTTGACATATTGTTAGACTTTTCTCCATTCAAAACAATACGAGTGACATGTCTTGTGTATTCTACAGTCTTTGGTATTACTGCTGAAATGTTTTAACTTCAGCCAGTAATATTTATACGTTGTAAACCGCACAGCGTTTTTGCTTTTAAATTTAGCATTATGCTATCATTTCCATTATTCAGGTAAACTATAACATAACATGACAAGACTACAAGACATTTTGCTATAGCTTGCTGTTTTATTGCCAGGAACATAATATCACAATGTCTTCTTTTCCCCTCAACATCATGAATTATTGATATAAATTCAGTCACAAACTTGCCTTGAGGAGTTTGGTTAAGCAGAGAATAAGAAAAACAATTAACATTCCTTCACATTCTACAATATTTCCCTTTTCCTTTGCCAATTATACCAGGGCTTTGTGTGTTGTGTGCATGTGTGTGTGTTTGTTTGCAGATCTGCATAATAGAGCTGGTTATTGTCACATACTGTGAATACCTGCAGTCTCTGAGGGCAATGATGTGCCCGCGATGAGTGTGTGTGTGTGTGTGTGTGGGTTTGTCAGATGGAGGGCTGCAGCTGTCAGTTGTCAGCTTCTGTTGTGATGAAAAGGGATTGAAAGAGCAGCGGTCTTTCTCTCTCTCTCTTTTCCTCTCCCTCTCACTTCTCTCTATCTCTTCACTATGTGCAGCTCCAAATGACTTTTTAAGGTTGACTTGCTAGCTTGGAAGACTCTTAATCTTTCCATTGTTGTCAGAAATCTTGAATGAAAAAGACTTTACAGTTCACAACATTGCGATTGAGGGTTGACGTCGCTCACTGCAATTATGAAGCAATGTTTCGTTCAGTTCATTCAGGGGGTTCTGGAAGGCTCTGGATGCCCTTTGAATGTCCTTAACGTGTTAGTGTGTGTTCAGTATCAGTTGAAAGGAATCTGTGGTCCTTCTCTGGAATACAGATGGCAGGATGATCCTTGTGAAGTCAATAGAGAGATCTGCATAAAAGAAGAGGGAATGTGACTGCGGTCAATGCTGGAGCAGCAAAAAGTTCTTCAGCACCTGAGTGGGTGTGGGCCAACAGTTATTTACAGCAGTTTTAGTTTAGTTTAGTTTAGTTTAGTTAAGTTTAGTTTAGTTTAGTTTAGTTTAGTTTAGTTTAGTTTAGTTTAGTTTAGTTTAGTTTAGTTTAGTTTAGTTTAGATCTTCATCAAAGACCTGTAACATGTCTCCAAAACAGACATAAAATTAAATAAAAAGTTACCTAGTAAAGCTGTAACAAATTGTATAGAACAGACTGGCAAAACAAATGTGTGTGTGTGTGTGTTCTGCTTGACCAAATATCAGACATAGTTGTGTGTGTGTTCACAGATTTGTTTTGTCATGCACAGATCATAGGACTCTTTGTGACGCTGCCGTGATTTAGGCCATTCACGTATCACATCTTCTGCATGCACAAGTCCATTATTTCCAAAGGAGGTGTGTGGATTGCATGTACATATTGAGATCGGCATGCGCACCTATGCCAGATGAACCCAGCTGAAAACATCTCTTTTTAGACAAACTTTAAATTTTAGTTTTCAGATTGCCGCACCGTGAGTCATGTAACAAGAACTGACCTATCAGCTTCATACCTTGTATGGAATCTACACATTTTGGTTACCTCAGATAAACGCAGAACACCCGAACACCAAGTGTTTTTTTTTTTTTAATTCACTCCATAAGTAAAACTTGTATCTGAGCTCCAGCAATGTTTTGTTAGTTGTCTGAGAAAACGGTAGGTGGTTGCTGAGCAATGACAAAGGAGCTACTGCAAAGCACATTGAAAATACTATAGGAAGCAACACGCTCACACTTGCTACACGCTTTTAGACGCAATATATGACTGACTTGCAAGTTACCTGGTTCTGTCATACATCAGCCTTCCCGTATCCAAAGTAACTTAATCCCACACCACAAATGTTGACTTGTTTGTCCTCTTGTGCTGAACTCATCATCCCTGTATACAGTACACAGGCTTTTCAGTCTTCTCTTCTTGCACTCTGTTTTGGTTGCACTGCGTTATGATTGGTGCAAATACCATACTGCAAAGGTGATTTACCAAACTGTAAGTTGATTTAGAAATCGTGCATGTCCAAATCACGATTTTGATAGGATTTTAATTAATCGCACAGCCCTAGTTTGGGTTGGGTTGGGTTTGAGTTGGTTTGGGTTGGGTTGGGTTTGGGTTGGCTTTGGTTTGGTTTGGTTTGGTTTCATTTGGTTTTGGTTGGGTTGGTTTGGGTTTGGTTGGGTTTAGTTTGGGTTGGCTTGGGTTTGGTATGGTATGGTTTGGTTTGATTTGATTTGGCTTGTTTATGGTTTGGTTTTTGGGATTGTGTTTTTGGTTTATGGCTTGGTTGTGTTTGTGGTTTGGTTTTTGGGATTGTTCTTTGGTTAATGAGTTGGTTGTGTTTGTGGTTTGGTTATTGGTTTGCGTTTTTTGTTTGTGGCTTGGTTGTACTTGTGATTTGGTTTTTAATTGTTTTTGTGTTTTTAGTTTGGTTTGTGTCTTGTGTGTGTGTGTTTAATTTACTTTTGTTTTTTTAATAGTTTACTACTGTTGATCAGACAAATCACCAGTTATCCCAAAACATATGTTTTGCAGTTTACACAAAGACAATAACAATATAACATGATTCTTATAATATAACAATAAGAACAATGCATCTCATATACACTTTGTCACAGTATCATGCTGTACTATGGCAAGATAGGTGAGTGTGAGTAATTAAAATGCACCAACTAAGCAAACAACTGCACAATTCACTGCTTATGAGTTTGCTGAGACAGTCATTCAATGATACTCAAGATACAGTAGAACCAAGGAACACGTTTGTCATTGCTAAGGAGAAAATAAAACTTGTAAAGTTCCATCTCTCTCTGTTACTGTGGATCCTTTAACCTGTGGTGTGTTTGTGAAGTAACGTTTCCTCCTCTCTCTCAGCCAATACACCAATACAGTAATACTTGAGGATAGAAACAAGTGAGTCTGTAGAGAGCGTTTTCTTCACTGCTTCTATCATGAATCAGCTGATTCTTCAGTGTTCTTGTTTTTGGTTCATGAACTGCGAAGTTAGTTAGTTTGACCAAAATATTTTGAACAACATCCCCAACCTGGTGAAGCACACATCAGTGTGAGGAATAAAGGCTTTGTCAACTGTGACTGAGTTGCTATTGTTACTACTATTGTTTAAGGGAAGTATATTTATTTTGAGCTGTAATCAAAACTGAGTAGAACATTAACAATTTTGTTGCACACTTTCCAGCCAATCAGAATCAAGAAATTAAACAGGAGTAAAGTATGAAAGCCTATTGAAATATAGTGCACCCAATAATGCATGTGTATTCAACGTAGTTCTATTGAACTCTAATGTGGTCATGACCTACTCGGAACTACTTCAGCTGTGTGTTGAACTCTTAGAATGTACATCAGCCAATCAGATTCAAGTATTCCACTGACATATAGTCTAATATTGTGTAATGACTGTTTTATATATAGTTTTAATATTTGAAAGATTATTGAAAAGCGAATAAATGAACCCTCTACACTGAATCTTGTCAGAAACCTGAAAAATAGCAGCCTATGGTGTTGGGACTGTATAGTAGCGTGAAGGTGCAGTCATGGATTTCAGAGCTGATGAATGCCATGTCCTCTCCTGCTTTAAGTGCCAAGGCTCTTATGTCACTTCTGGCTCTAGAAGACTCTCATTCTCTTGCCGTCTCGCTGGCGTTTGCTCCGGGGAGTAATGTGCCATTATCTTTTAATCAGGTCCCATGTCTCAGGACTCTGGCTGATATGAAATGCATTTGGTGGATCAATGTTTTCAGACCTCACATCTTGTTTTAATCAGGCTATCATCTCTCCTCACCCTCTCCAGCAGACACACACTCACTCACACACACACACACACACACACACACAACTGAAGATTGGTCTTGTTCTCAGCTTGCTTTTTGAGTGGTAAAGGCAATAGATTAATATTTTGAAGTGACACTTGAGGAATTTTGAAGTGCCGTGGACACAGTGTGGTGGAGCGTTACTTTTAAAAGTAATGATACATTATCATTAGCAACACATTAAAGTTAGCAATATGTTTGCCTTGTGTTTTTCTTAATTCAGTTGCTGTAATGTGCTGTGGAATATACATTTCATTCCACAATTATAGCCCTATATAGATGTTCGCTGCTTGCATTCTAGACAGAGCCATTGATTAGCCTGTAATATAAAAGCAGTGCAGTTGTTTTTTTTCTGTTTTTTTTTTATGTTGCTTATAATGTGTTATAGGGCTGGGCGATAAAATCGGTATCAGTATTTTTTGACCAAACACCATTGACCATTGATTTGTCTGTTTGTTATCCTCTGAGAAAACATCCTAGTCACAGAAAGACAGAAGGAGAGCGCATTAAAAATGGTGAAGGAAACCACACACTTGCACTTGTCACTGCAGATCAGAATAACAACACATGCGAAAATGAATGCAGTGGCTCGCAGAACTTAGGAGATTGTAAATAAAAATTGATGTAAGGATGTCGCCAGTGTGGCTTTTTGGTTTCTTTTTTTGTGCTTCCCAGCCACTAGCTGGTGTGCGAGTAACGTAGCCTGTGAAAGATTTTTTACCAGCATAAAATAAAGTGGTCAAACAAATCTTACAATTTTTTTAAAAATTACTTGGCTAACAGGTTGCAGGAAAGTTTTTTTTTATTATTATTCTCTAAGAAACTTTATTCTTTAACACCAAATCAACATACTAGAATTGTAACAATATTTGAAATATTATATAATACATTGTATAATATTATTATAATACAGCTTTACCTTCACTTCAATGCATACATACATGCATACATACATACATACATAAAATAAAAAGTGTTATTTTAAATTGTAACAATATTGCAAAATACTACTAATATTGTTTAATTAACTAATAATTACATTTGATACTCATTCATTTATTTTTGGCTCAGTCCCTTTATTAATCTGGGGTCACCACAGCCGAATTAACTGCCAACTTATCCAGCATATGTTTTATGCAGCAGACCCATCACTGGGAAACACCCATACACACTCATTCACACTCAGAAACATAGGGCAATTTTAGCTTACCCAATTCACCTGTACTGCATGTCTTTGAACTGTGGGAGGAAACCGGAGCACTCGGAGGACTCCAACACGGGGAGAACATGCAGACTCCACACAGAAATGCCAACTGACCCAGCCGAGGCACAAACCAGCGACCTTCTTGCTCTGAGGCGACAGCACTACCTACTGCGCCACCACATTGCCTACATCTGATACTGATACGTATTAAAAATCCATTGTTTTCGATTGATAGATTATATGAACAAGCATACATTAGTTGAGTAAAATTAGCAGACAAAAGGAGATTTGAGAAAAATACACAGATTCAAACATGATAGAAGTGCACACACAGCAACAAGCTGACTAAAATAATAGAATAAACTGAGAAAAGGCATGACATTCCACCAGTCTGATTAATAAACAACTTCTCTACCTGCATCTTCCTTCCATTTATTCTGAAAATGTTTTCTAAACTGCAGCCCGCAGCAATAACAACTCAGAAAAACAGTATATTTGCAGAATATAGAGGATTTGTCATGACTTGACAAACATTAGTGAAAATTGGCATGACAATGTAAAAAATCACACCCGAAGAAATTGAGAAAACACTGAGAACTTTCAAACAAATGTTATATTACAAAATCATGACATATTAGAATGAATCTTCCATTTATACCCTGGTGTCACTGCTATGGAGAAGTGGTGGTAATATAATATAATATAATATAATATAATATAATATAATATAATATAATATAATATAATATAATATAATATAATATAATATAATTAATATAACACCTGTCTGTAAATGTCATGGCAAGATAAATTTAGCATTATAAGATGTCAAGTAAGGTAAAAATTCTTTTTTTTTTTTGCAATTTACTTTATTTTTAACTTTAATTTTATTTCAAATGTAATTATATTCTCAGACAAAAATTTTCTGCACTTTACAGGAAATAGCCATTTTATTTTTAGTTTAGCTTTAGTTCAGTTCAATTAAATTAATTTCAATCCAGTTCAGAGTAGTTTAGTTCAGTTTGAGGGAAATCAAAAAACCATAATGTCAATTTAAAATCCAAAATTGTTATATTTTATCTTAAATGCCTTGACAAAAATTAGCAAAATCTGGCGTAAAAAAAAAATATCACAGTGAGACTGTGAAATATTCTGGCCATAGCTTTACAAAGTCATGAGCTCTAGAAACGAATTTTCCGTTCGCATTGATCAAACAAGTTCAAAGACTCCAGTGTAGAAATGAACCCTGGACACAAAGGTCAGCACTGGCCTGTACATTATTCATGGTGCAGAAAGAGAAAACACTGAGCCATGTCTCGAGGGGCTTCACCTCTGCTGCACTTTTAGCCCACCGGCATCCTAAAGTACGTCTTCCTCCGTAAGCCAAGCGGATACAACCACCCTTTTAATAGCAGCCGAATCAGTGTGGCTGAAGGCACGGCTGGCAGAGCCACTTTACCTCCTCCAGGGCTCAAACATAACTTTGATCTTCAGTACAAGACCCATGTGAGATTCCCCTCCCTCTTCAGGCCTTTGATTCAGTTCCAGGCTTTTAGCAGATGATTAGGAGACAGAAGCCGCGGAGGGTTAAAATCAGGGTGGAAATTGAAAGTGGAGAGCCAGACATGTTGGTGTGATTTTATTATTTGATTTTATTTTAGCAACAGAATATATAAAATAAAAAAAATAAAATAATAATATATATATATTTAATGCTTTCATATTGTACATGCTATCTGTCAATCTGTCTGCCTGTCTGTCTTTTTAAATCTAAACAATGAATTTTGGTAATACGTTAAGTGTCATTATTAATTAGTAAATATATATTTTAAGGGCCAATTTAATTCAGTGATAATGATTTTGTGTGTGTATGTATGTATTTTAAGAAGAACTGTTTTATTCTGTAAGCAAATTATATAATTACATAATTATAAGAGTATATAACTCAAAAAATGAATGGATCCAATCTTTTTTTGGCTTTAAATTCATATAATGGGCTTCTGTCTTTCATGTGATGAACGAAGGACTCAAACCAAGGACTCGAGATAAACAAATCAAGTCTATTTCCAGTTCTAAATGCATATGATTGGCTTCTGTCTTTCACGTGATGAACGAACTAATCAAAGCAAGGTCGCAAGAAATTATTTAATCAAATCTTTTTTCAGCTGTAAATGCAAATGGTAGGCTTCTTTTTTTCACGAGATGAATGAACAACTCAAACTAAGGACTCAAGAAATGAACAGATCAAGTCTTATCTGGCTCTGACTACATATGATTGGCTTCTGTTTTTCACTTGAAGAATGAATGATTCAAAACGATAGAGCACTCGAAAATTGAACTAAGCATCTCCTCCACCTGAACAAATGTACGCATGCGCAACTGAACGAATCACTCCCTGAGATGACTCATCATTCTCTATTCACATAAAAGATTCGATCAGAATGAACAAATTGTTTAAGGATAACCCATGACTACTAATGCTTTTTTGGAAGTGTAATTGTGTTCCTGTGTATTAATATGTTGTTTTCCTCTGACTCTCCTGGGGATCGATTGGTGACGTGTGTATGTTACCAATAAACAACTTTTAAAAAGCTCTAGAAGGTATGTGTTCTGGTTTTGGTGGTTTTCGAGGACAGAATTTCATATAATGACATGGGCATGACTTTGGAAAAACAATGATGAGATGGTTTATAAGGACATACCTGGTGTCCATGTAATTCGAACACAAAAAAAAATACACAGGTTTCCTGTGAGGGTTAAGTTTAAGGGTAGGGTTACAGTAAAGCAATATACGTGTGTATAAAAGCAATATAAGTATTTTACAGTATTAAATATATATTATAGTAATGAAGAGGACTCATAAACCACCACAACACATAAGTGTGCGTGCGTGTGTGTGTATTTGTGTGTGTTCACATATGCTCCAGCAGCAGCATGTGTGCATTTATAGATTTCTCCCCAGTAATTGTTGGTGTAATAAGACTGATAAAATATTAATGTGGTCCTCTGGTTTAATGACTCATAAATTGCATTTGGATATTCAGCAGACTTGCCTGCATAACTGGCTTATTGACTTGTTAAGGGGGAGAAGGAAAGAGAGAGACAAGACAAAAAAAAAAACAAAAAAAAATCAAGCTAAACAAAAAATACCAGCATTATCTAATTTAAAGCTAATATGGCAGAGGGAGATTTTAAAGCAGAAAATATATATTTTAGAAAGAGCATTTTTAACTTAGATTTAATTTGAAACATTATTCGAACACTTCTAGAGACAATTTATTCTTGCAAATTACAAAGTGCATAATAATAAACTTAATAATAATAATAAAATAATATTAAAAAAATGGTAAATTAGTGAGCATGATTCATTCTTTAAATGACAATGAATTCGAGTTCTACTTTTTTTTTTTTTTTTACATATTTTCATTATTACCTTCTAAACTAAATGATTATACAGTCACTTTATATTCAGTATTATACAGTGACTTTAAAATTGCAGGTGTGCACATGAATGAAAAATCTGTATGTATTTGTGTTTTATCCATCAAGTTGTTAGTTTTTTTAAGACCCTCCTTCTCGAGAGCATGATTCTAATAGGCTGATGAACATTTCAAAGTAAGCAATTATTTTCAGGAATCCACACAACTAAAGTACCCCCAAGCAGGGTTTGACCGCATTCCAGTTCTATATCACTACACTGGATGGTTTCAGTTACTGGAACTGTCAAAATAGATTCAAAACAACACAAAGCATTGGATTGCTGCGTCCCAATTTGCATACCTATACTACATTCTAAAAGTATGTACTTTTTGTGAAGAAAACGTACATACTTTTGATTGTGCAACAGAAGAGTTTACAAACTTTACCGCTTCTTCATTAGTCACGTCCCATGTCAATCATCCTTACACATCATCCATATTTCTTTCATATTAAATTGTTTACATTATTGGAGATGCAGCCAGCAGGTTGATCTGCCGTTTGTGGGTCTTTCATGGGGAGAAATCTCTTCAGGTCTTTGCATAATTTTGCATTCAGAAGTTAATGCTCAAACATGTCTTTATATAAGTTAACATTTTTGTTACAGATGAAATATAACAAATATTTTCTATAATAATTTATAGTCATTCAAACAACTTTACCGAAGCATCTCTACTTGACTGTTGTCTCTACTCCGTCTTGACTTGTCGTCTTGCGCATCTGCATGTTTGAAGTTTATTTACACTTTTTCCCCAAGTTTGTAGTTCTAATCGAATTCACGTCCAAGGCACAATGTATTATAGGCAATATTAGTGGTTAAGAGTATAGATGGTTCTACATTATCAGAAATAGTACACCATCCACAAACCTTTGACATACTCTTTTCAATATACTACAGTTTGGGACATACTAATTGTATTTTTGAATACTATTTAAGATGGAGAGTATGTGATTTCGGTCGCAGCAAATAAAATGTTATGCTGGGGTTATTTTGAATTTAAATATTTACAAAGTCAACTTGTGAATGCTGAATAGTCATTCCATATAAAACTAACAGTCCTCATTTCATTACTTGAGTCATTACATACTAAAATGTAGAACTAGTTGTCAAAATCTGTCAAGCATTCATTAATTCATTTTCTTGGCGGCTTAGTACCTTTCTGTCAAGCAAATTTGATAAAAAAATAAATAAATCCTGAAAATGTCTTTTAAATTGAACAATTTCATGAATGATTTACAGACCAGTGTATGTCATAGGTTCAGTTCCAATATGTACTGCAATATTGTTTACAGTTGTGCACAGCTCTACTAAAAAAGAGCTTATGTTTGTTGTAAATAAGGTTGTATTTATTCTTTTGTACAATGCTGGGAATAAATTAGAGTAGCTAAGAGCATATGCTGTAAAACTATGAAACACATAGCCAGTGTCTTGTACTCAGATACCTCACTAAATGCAGTGATGTCTAACTTTACAGTAGTTTTCAATTGGCTGTCAAATAGTACAGAGCTTGTATCTTGAGCATTTTCAGAAAGTGTCACCAAAATCTGACTTTTTTTTTTGCATTGAAAAAAATGAACAGAGTAAACTATCATAATGAAAACATGACAAAGCCATTTGACTATCATAAACACTAGTGTCTGGACATTACATCTTGATGACACTGACACTTTCATTGATATGAACACTTGCTTTTGTGGAATGAGCAATCTATTTTGAGCAAGTGGCACACTTTTGCAGGTCATCAACTAGGTTTTGCAGTTTGCACTATTGTTTTGAGAAATACTTTAACTGTTGTGGAAATGTGAATAGTGTTGAATGCACCAAAGGCACTGAGAAAAACTGTAACTACTTCCATCTTACCTCACGCTTATAGTAAAATGATAGTGTCATGCAGAAATTCATGTTTTATATCTGTTTGCTGTATCTGTGCTATTTTTATTTGATTATCTTCCTCAGTTAATTTGACAATACATTTTTTAGCTACTTGCATATCACCGGGCAGTCTTTAACCATTAAACACAGACGTGGCACTCTGGAAATCATTTTCAGTATCAGTGGATATTAAAGCTCCATCTTCTTTGTTAGATGTCTAAATCATTGTCATTTTTTTGTAATTCAATACCATGTACATTTATCCTGCAGTTTGATATTTGAAACTTGGCATACATTGTACATCCACAAACCACCATACAGGCTAGGTAAAAGGAAATATCGGAATAAAGCATAATAGGCCACTTTAAGTTATTTGGATACAATGTGAAGGCATTTAATTAGCTACTAATGTTATGTGGCTGAATAAAGCGTTAGCTCAGTGTGTGTGTTTGTTTACAGAGACCATTGTTTTGTGAGTGATTTAGTTAAGCCAATGTAATCTCTCATTAGCACTGATGTGTTTGAGCTGTGTGCTGCTGACTCTGAGGAGGATTGAACTTATGTTGCTGTGAGATGTTATTGTAAATGTGGTAGGTAGGGTTAGGAGCTAACACAGATAGTTGAACACTAGGATAAACACACATATAGCACAAGCACACACACACTTAAATGGCCACTTACAGAGACCAAAGTGGTGGTTTGAACCTCAAAGTAGGTGCTAGAGTAAATGGTTGATGTCACTTATGTTCTGCTGCGCTGACAGACCCCCCTTTTAACTCACAATCTTAAGGTTGAATCCACCACACTGACATCCGACCAGCACATTTCCTCTTTCTTCTTTACTACATTTACAGCTCACCCTGAGAAAGGCGATAAATCATTTTTCAGAGGAAAATTGGATTGGAAATGTTTTCCGTTGTACTTTTTGGAGGTGTTCAGTATTGAATTTGATATGTTTTTGAAATAAAAGGGAAAAATATTTACACACACATGCTAGATTTTGGTGGAAATCTTCAAAAGCAGAGATATTAGTTTTGTTGGTAAAAATTGGATGCTCTCTGTGCCGTTAATTCTTACCAGCTAAGGTCAGAAATACAATACACCCACTCACCCTGAGAAAGACGGACCCATGCAGAAATATCTAGATTTTTTCAAGTGGGCTCAGTTTTATTCACCCTCCCAGAACATTTACCACTAGTGCTAATGGAGCTGGTTCATTATGAGGATTTGGTCTGGTAGTGAAGTGCAGGCTTGCTGGCGAAACGGAAAGGCTGAATGAAAGACATACACACAATTACACAAAAAAGAATCAGTGTCAATCGGATTTTTTATTTATTTTTTTTTCTTCTTTTTTTACAAAATCAGAAAATTATCCAGCCATGTTTGAGTTTTACATACTTTGCATACTATATAGTTTGTATGCAATACCCTATGTACTTGCAATTAATAAAACAAAACATGCACACACTTCAATATACCGATAGATAGATACATAGATGGATGGATGGATGGATGGATGGATGGATGGATGGATGGATAGATAGATAGATCTCACGGTTCAGATTAAACTATGGTTTTTGAGTAATAAATGGCACCATTTTGTTTTTGGATGGAGAGGGCCAAAAAAGGGGAGAAAAACAGGTAGAAGACAATTGTCATTTTCATTTATACAAAAATAATACTGTAAAAAAAAAAAACACCAGTTTTAACAAACATAACTTAAAACCTTTAATTTGAATAAAAATAAAAATCAATAAAGAAACAGCTAAAAAAGGAAAATATTCAACTAGGAAAAATGATCTTTACTGTTGCTGATAATGCTAAATATAGAAATCTAACATCTTGTGCAAAATATATTTATTTTCAATTAATGATTCACCCATAAAACTTCATGTTTCATTATAAGTGTATCATTTTTGAAAGCTTATTCAGTGACATAATTTTGATGGTTTTTGCCCACAGGGCGACGCAGTGACGCAGTAGGTAGGGCTGTCGCCTCACAGCAAGAAGGTCGCTGAATCACTGGTTCAATCCTCGGCTCAGTTGGCATTTCTGTGTGGAGTTTGCATGTTCTCTCTGTGGTTGCTTAGGTTACCTTCGGGTGCTCCGGTTTCCCCCACAGTCCAAAGACATGTGGTACAGGTGAATTGTGTAGGCTAAAATGTCCGTAGTGTATAAGTGTGTGTGAATATGTGTGTGGATGATTTCCAGAGATGGGTTGCGACTTTAAGGGCATTCGCTGCGTAAAAATGTGCTGGATGAGTTGGCGGTTCATTCTGCTGTGGTGACCGCGGATAAATAAAGGGACTAAGCCAACAAGAAAATGGATGGATGGATGGTATGTTGGCCACCTATTGGTTACACAATGTAATTGCTACAACATTCACCATTGCCAAGTTCCATTAAACAGTAATTTCAATCTTTACCATAAACATTAGTGTTTGTATTTGAACTATAAATTGTTCTCCCAGCACTTATTTAATTGTTTGTAACTAACTGAAAAAGTGTAAAAACTGAATCTCTCTCGATCAAACACAGATTCAATGGATTGATAAACATATGCAACTCAGTATAATTTATGATTATAGCTATTAATTATAGATATTATTTAGCTCATGTTTCTGCATCATTTTGATTTGAATGACGTGGGAGGAAATTATTATAAATGTTGGATTAACCTACCTTGAACCTAATGTTCAAAAAAATTATTAATTTGGTGACATGTTCTGAACTGTGGGTTGTGATCCGTACAGATAGATAGATAGATAGATAGATAGATAGATAGATAGATAGATAGATAGATAGATAGATAGATAGATAGATAGATAGATAGATAGATAGATAGATAGATAGATAGATAGATAGATAGATAGATTGATTGATTGATTGATTGATTGATTGATTGATTGATTTTTTTTATCAAATAGTTCCATATTTTCTGATGAAGTACATCATCCCTTGTCTTCAACCACATCTACTACTCCCAGCCTTTTTTTAGAAAAAAAAGGTTATCCGCCTGCACACAGACCCTGGCACTTTAATAGAATTATATAAGCATTGTTTCCCTCTTGCAGCCTGTTTTTTTCAGTCTGTTGTCTTGCTTCCTTCCTCTAACGCCACCTTTGTGCACTTATAATCATCATGCCCAACCTCCTGTCCGCTTCTCTCTCTGTCGCACCGGGAAATTTGGATTATGTGGTGCGACACACCGTCGGGTCCTCAGGGTCCTGCACATCTGGAGTCTGCCATAAACACTCTAGCACTGCTCTGGAAAGCCACCTCAGGCCTTTCTGTTCCTCTCTGTGTTGCTGCCATTTCTGTATAACATCATAGTCACGGAGGTTGAGTATATCTTTCTAAACTTGACTCATTAGAGTGAAATTGCTTGTAAGGTTGAATGAAGAGTTCCTGTCTGGAAAAGTAGACTGTAGAGTCAGATAAAGCTAAAAAAGGGTATCTTGAGATGACAGAGGCTGCATGTTGAGTTGTAGATCGGTGTTGCCGGATGATGATGGTTCTGTGAGGGAGGCTGAGAGCTGTTAATGGGCCAGAGTGGCCAGTTTGATTGGCGACTCTGAGACACAGAGCTCCATCTCACTTATCCTCCGTTCGCTCAATTTCCTATGTGGAAGATGCGCACCTGGGGTCCCACTCCATCTCAACCTCTCAAACCATTCACTCTGTCTCACTATCAGTCTCTGTCTGTCTGACTACCTATCTATCCATCTGTCAATCCACATATTCATCTATCTATCTATCTATCTATCTATCTATCTATCTATCTATCTATCTATCTATCTATCTATCTATCTATCTATCTATCTATCTATCTGTCTGTCTGTCTGTCTGTCTGTCTGTCTGTCTGTCTGTCTGTCTGTCTGTCTGTCTGTCTGTCTGTCTGTCTGTCTGTCTGTCTGTCTCTGTCTACACATTTTAGAGGGGTCTAGATACAGTCTGTGTAAAGATGTAAGTTTGTTCGTTCGTTGTTCATTCATTCGTTCGTTCGTTCGTTCGTTCGTTCGTTCGTTCATTCATTCATTCATTCATTTTCTTTTCGGCTTAGTCCCTTTATTAAATTGGGGTCGCCACAGCAAAATAAATGCCAACTTATCCAGCACATTTTTATGCAGCGGATGCTGTTCCAGCCGCAACCCACCTCTGGGAAACATCCACATACACTCATTTACACTCATACATTACGGACAATTTAGCCTACTTAATTCACCTGTACCACATGTCTTTCCACTGTGGGGGAAACTAAAGCACCCAGAGGAAACCCACGCGAATGCAGGGAGAGCATGCAAACTCCGCTCGAACCAGCGACCTTCTTGCTGTGAGGCAACAGCACTACATACTGCGCCACTTCGTCACCCCAAGACAATGGTTTTAATGCGCACACCTAACCCCACTTCTAACCCTACCCCTCACAGTCATGTCACTTGCTCCATAAAGTGTATTGTGTCGGAAACGGCATGTCTCAGCTTGCAAGTGCAAGCTTCTGTAAGACATTTTGATTTTCATGCACATTTTTTTAGTAAAGCCAGTTTCAAAATTAGTAAGGGCCTAGCATGTCCATCGAAGTGTTTTTAAAATGTGACACTTTCATTGACAAGAACAACAAAAAAAAAAGAACAGCACTCTTGTTTATGCAGTGCAAAATTGCTTTGATGGACAAGCACCTTAAATCTCTAGCACATGCTCTCAAATGGAGCAGCATTTACCACACTCAGAAATAAAGGTAAGCGAGCTGTCACTGGAGTGGTATCTTTTTGAAAGGTACACATTTGTACCTAAAAGGTCCATATTAATACAGCAAGGGTACATATTGGTATCTAAAAACTACAAAAGTGTTCCTTTTAAAATGTTTAGGTACTAATATATACCTTTGAGCTACCAATATGGACCCTTTAAGTACAAATGCGTATCTTTTGAAAATGCACTACCACTAGGGTTGGGCATCTAAGCTATAATGCCGATCCGATACGCATCTCGATACAAAGAATACAATCCGATATATTAGCGATACATTTGTGACATATTGCGATGCAACACGATACGATTCACACCCATATCACGATACAATGCGATAATTCAGCACTAACTTATTAGATCAAGTTTATGAGATTATGTGAAAGAGGATGCTGTGCCATTGAATGAGTTTGATTATTTATTAACCAAGCAAAACCAAGACTTTTTTTACAAACTGGCTTTTCTCTCAGAGCCAGAGTGTCGGTTTACAGTAGAGGGCCATTTTAGAACATATAGCACATATTATTTAAGGATTTTCAAGATAAACAGAATGTATAAGTGCAATATATATTAAATTATATATATTTGCACTCTTTCAACATAAAGGTTTACCATTGCACAACAAGAATTGTGATTTAACTTTTCAACTATGAAAACAAGTTTTACAAAGATATATTTTGCCACTGAATATTCAAAACTTAAGGTCGTGAACTAGCAGTGTTATGCTGCGTTGAAACATCACTGTCACTGTAAACAACAGGCTAATAAAAATATAACAAACCAGCAATCTTCTTGCTGTGAGGTGGTCATACTACCCACTGTGCCACTATGACACCCATTATTTTTATCATTATTATTATTAATATTATTATTATTATAATTAAATAAAAATTAACAGGAGGAGGTGTTTAAATCATTCGTTCTCCGTGACACTAGGCTGAATATCTTTGCAGATGAACAATGCAATAGCATCCGTTATTGGCGTAGAGCGAGCAGAACTGTTGCGCATGGAGAAAACTTTCACAACAACACAGAGGCGCCGCTTCAAGTGAGATATCAGATTAGTCGTACTGCCCACGTATTTACAGATGCGCGGCACATTTTGCAAATTGCATCTGTCCTGTCATGTCGTCCATCCTTAAATCCATAATGTTGCCATACTTTAGATTTAAAACTCAGTGGGGAATAAAATGTTTGTTTTGCTTCTCGCGCTTTCTGAGGGCGCACCACTAGCTTCATCCGCACACCTGATACACTGAGTTGTAGTGTAAGTGTACACATCCGCAAATCCGTTGCTAAGGCTTACTTTATGTAGGTCGATTAAATTATGCGCCAAAAACAGGTTGACAACATTTGCTAATAAATAAAAAATACATTCTATGTTAAAAATATAAGCTGTATCTTGGAAAAACGGATGCATCTCGCAAAAACCGATGCATCTCGATTTGCTTCCAGAATTTCATTCATCCTCTGATGCTCTACCGATGCACTCGCATCGTGCACGCGCATGACCGCGTATCTATACATATCGGTTAATCTTCCCTTCCCTAACTACCACAGTGACAGCTCACGTACTTTTAGTTCTGAGAGTGTACATAGAGACATTCACAGACAAGCTATGTGATACAAAGTTTATAATCACAAGCAATTTAACATTGTGCTAAAAAAGGATGATAATCATTCAGCAATAATGGCAGTTGCTTATCTTGCTTCTTAATGAGCTCGTCTGCTACATGGGAAAACGTGAAATACATTTAATAACATGTTTTTACTTCAAACTCACCTCATAACTTCAGTCTAGTGTTTGAAAGAAATCTTTCTGTGAGATGATTCCATAGTAGTGGCATTATTAGTCATGTTGGATCAATGAAAGCACTTACATTTTCTGTTTATTCAGCAACTATAGTGATATCTTGGTTTCTTATATGAGGCTCATTTTGAGTTTCTGTTGGAGAGTGCTCTCTGAATGACATTTACTTTGCTTGACAATAAGTACATGCCAATCATAGTGTTTGGTCCATCACTATTGCAGTTTAATTTCAGTTTATTGCTCTGCCCTATTAACAGTGAACGTTTTGAATGTCTTTGCGCGTACATTTGATTAAATATTAACAAAAACACAATTAACAAACATGAAGGTTCCTTGCACACCCCAAAACAATCCAAAAACATTTTATGGATATTTTATTCATATTGGTATCCCTAAAATTCATCACATAAATCTTGCACTTCGAGCTTTTGTATTAATTAAAATGGAAAATTGAGAGTTCCACCTCCATATCAAAGAGTTGCTGTATAATCTCTAGTGATTTAACATTTTCTTTGGGATGTCAACGTCTCAGTTTAATGCATCCCTCTGGTCTTTCTGGAGCCACATATTAAAAAGAAGATCACCAGTTTCCATCAATGAACGGATTTTGGAAAGAGACTGTCAGTATGACTATGATATGAACACCTACTGTAAGACAAATTGAACACTATTTTTAGGCTCAGTGTGCAAGGAACTTAAGCTATAAATTAAAATAAATTGCATTTCTTTATTGAAAACCATGTATTTTTGTTCTTGCACCTTGACTGGTTTAGGCTTGTTATGGATAAATCTTTGTTAAACTAGGTGTGTTCAAAATGACTTCACAGAATCACTTCTGTTCTATATAATATGAAAAAAAAAAAAATAAATAAGCAGGAGTCTAGTGGTACATGCATGCACAAGTTCATGGTATCTGGAAAAGAGTAAGCAAGAAGTAGATGGATGAACTACTAATTTATCTGGGATTCTTATATCCAGAGGCCACTTTTCTATCACATGAGGCCATCCCATGTGAGCGATGGTTGTAGGATGTACTGTATGTAAAAGTCACAATTCCTGTTTTTCATTTGAGTATACAGATGTATATCTTTTAGTCTTTGCTTGATTTTATGTTGTTTTTTTAACCATTTTTGTGAAAACACTAAAATAGTATTACTTACAGAGGTGTGGGTTGAACTCAGCAATGCATTCATCAACTGCTTCTATGTGGTCAGTTCATCAAAGGTCCTGTAAATGGCTGATGTGAGCATCCACCTCAAGTGGTCAGATGAGACAGATCAGTATTTCTTCATACAGATATCAGTGAGAATGCAGTTTAAAATTCTGGATCCAATCAGGACTGAACAGACTGTATGCTATAAATCTAATGCTTAAGTGCTTGATGTTCTATTTTGATTGGTACCTACTTGTGCTCAAGCTCTGCAAACACTAAAAGCTCTTTGAGAGGCACGCAGATTATCAATTCACCTCAATTCGGTAAAGTGGAGGCTTTTTGCTCAGGTTATACTGATGTCTGCGAGGGTAAAAAAAATAAATTCCTAACCTTTATACTCACACAGAAATTAATAGTGTGCACAGCTTTCATAAGTAAACAGTGATTTCAGGGATTTCAAAACTGCTTTGCTTTTAGCTTGGCCATTTTTTAAGCTAACAGAGCTCAGTTCAGACTTTTTTGTGTTGGTGATACAGAACTGTTCACTTCAAGAAGCTGTTCTGCAAAAGCTATAGTACTGTATGAAGTTTTAGGTACTTCTATAAAAATGGTAAATATGAAGATGCTTGCAAAAATAATGGCATACATAGAATGTTTGTATATAAATAAACAAATAAACTTGAATTAACATAATCAAATCAACATTTGGTGTGACTATCTATTTTGTGTGCACTTGACCATTTCTAATAACTGATTTGTTTTATCTTTGCCATGATGACAGTAAATAATATTTTACTAAAACATTTTAAGACACTTCTAAACAACGTAAAGTGACATTTGAAGGCTTAAATGGGCTACTTAGGTTAACTAGGCAGGCTAGGGTACTTTAGGGTAAGTTTATTTATTTATTTATTTTTTTAAGACTATCGCACAAAATATAGCTTAAAGGGACTAACAATTTTGACCTTAAAATGCTTTTTTTTTTACTGCTTTTATTCTAGCCAAAATAAAACAAATAATTAAAAAATAAATAAATAATCAGGCATTCTGTGAAAATGTCTTGCTCTGTTAAACATCGTTAAACATGAATTCTGACATTAGCTGTATATACTGCCATTTTGCATCACTCTTATAAGTAGATTGAACTTGAAGCTATATGCACAATTAACAAGAAATGTACTTAATGATACAAGTTAAATAAACTTTCTGGATTAAGGACATCTATGAAATCTAGCAAATAAATATAAGCTGTGTAAACAGAACATTTATGCCTGTTAAGTGTCTATTCAAGTTGTAGTTGGCTTTATACATAAACACAAGTGTACCTCATAATAGGGCTGGGCGATATGGCAAAAATGCAATCTCAATAATTATTTTCCATATTGAACGATAACGATATATCTTTTGATATAAGTTGTTAATGCTTCCAGATTTGAAAAAGTACCCCAACTCAAGTGCAGAGCTGGTTATTTTAACATCAATTTTATTGTGATTCGATATAATATTGTTTATTGGCCCAGCCCTACCTCATAAGCATTTACAAAAATGTTACATTAACTATCACAGAGATCTGAAATACATTTACATGGTTTTAGTTGTAAACCATGCATTATACACAGTATTAAACATGTTCCACCCCATTTTCATCCTAACCACAGACATTATTACATAGACATTACAAAATTCAACATGACAAAAGCCTTGGTATATCACGACACAGACTTTAATGCTGCATGTGGTATTTTAATCTCCCTGTTAATTTTGTGCATGGATGCATAGTATAACCCTTAATTTCAACATGCATTTTTTAAAATAGGCTGATGAATGCTGAGATTTACAAATCTGCTTCTACTCAGTCATTTCAAGTTCGCCTTAATGCTATCAAATTGCATTCACATTTTTAACAAGGGTTGCGGAAAAATAACGAGCAAAAAGGAACAATGCACCATAGTATAAGCATTTTATATCCCCAGTTGTGTTGCATTTACAATAGAAACAGATAGCACCAACAATTACACAGTTCTTCATGATAAGAGCAACATATTGCTTTACGGTATCTTGCATTCATGCAAAAACTATTTAAGGAAGTATGTGGGAGTAGACATAAAATTTATAAATAGGCATGAAACTTAAGCTTTTATAACAGAAATGCATTAGGTTGAAGTGAAGTTATACTCAATCATTTTGGACCAAAAAATATATATTTTTGATTATTTATGTAATTTGCCTCCACAAGAAATATACTTTTAACAATGTTAAACTTGTCATAAAAAAGAGTTCTATTTTGACAAGTTAAAGCATGTCGCTTAGAAATAATTACATTCGATTTTTTTTTTTTTTTTTTTTTTGTGGCAAGCAAAAACAAAAAAACGATTTGCCCAACGGGGCCATTAGAAATATTAGCCCTGTGTTTAGCCCTGTATAAGTCATAATGGTCTCAAAAGGTTCTTAAAAAGTCTTAAATTTGACTTGATGAAACCTGCAGAAATCACCTCTAGGCTTACAAGGCATACAAGTCTTAATACCCATGTTTTATTTAAACTACTTAGTACAATTCATTAAAAAAAATAATAATTATTATTTAAATAAATAAATAAAAAAAAAACTCAATCACAGTAATTGTATAGCACTGCTACTGACACTCTAAACCAAAAGATCAGCTTAAATAATTTTTAAACTTTTTTGTTTGTAAAAAAATAGTGGCTCAGCACTGTACATGTAAGTTAGATGTTACTGCAGAGGATGTGAAAAGCATCTGTTTCATCCACCAGCAATTGCAATGTTTCGACAACAGTGAGTATTGACTTAAACGTTTGTGTCAGCTTTTGCACAGTCATCTTTGGCTCATGGCGGTAGGCTTTTTCAGTATCATGGGTTGTGCCATTGTTTTCACACTCTCAGTCTAAATTGTGTCTGTATATGTGTGTATGCATCTACTCCTGAGTAGTACCAAACTCTTCTTTTCCCGAGGGCTTTAGACATTCTGGTCAGGCAGGAACGGAACCAGGGGAATCATTAGGTAAACCGAACCCTTAAACCTGAGCTTAAATCAATGAACAGTGCTGCCTGAGAGGAACAAGATGCATAGACAGCCTCAAGCCAGAGCAAGACTTCCAGATCACGCCACTACTGACACAAGAGCTTATTTTAATGCCATCAGTCTTCAGCAGGATCAACAAACGTTGCCTATCTGTCTATCTATTGTTAGTTCATTTGTTCCATCAATGAATCTGTGTATTTATCTATGTATCAATAGTTCCATCTGTTGATCATTCTGTCTATTGTTTGTTGTATATCTATCTATCTATCTATCTATCTATCTATCTATCTATCTATCTATCTATCTATCTATCTATCTATCTATCTATCTATCTATCTATCTATCTATCTATCTATCTATCTATCTATCTATCTATCTATCCATCTATCCATCCATCCATCCATCCATCCATCCATCCATCCATCCATCCATCCATCCATCCATCCATCCATCCATCCATCCACAATAACTAATGCAGCCTTATTGGAAAGTGTGACCAATTAACATTTGTCTTTCAATGTCTCATCTTTCAATCTTCGCTTTTTTCTTCTTCACACCATCTCACTTCATTTTTTTTAACACCCCCTCTGACAAAACAAGCAGTAATATATTTTGGGCTAATAGAGCTTTTACATCCTTGAGTATCTTGGCTTTTACTGTAAGTGCTACATCAATGCTAACTGTGTTCATCGTTCGCAGACAGACTGTGTTTTATCCCATTATGACAGACTATTGAAAGGATGCCTGTTAATGCTGCTGAAGATTTCCTCTTGAAAGGTGTCATAAGGTAACTAAAGCTTTCATCCAACAGGCTCCTCACCTCACTCCCAGTGAACACATATTTGGAATATGAGAAAGAGCATGTAAAGAAATGTCAGTTGTGTAATTTTAAGTGCTTGCACGTCATTGTTGCATTACATTAAGTGGTATCGCTTATATTCCTGTGTGACACAGCGTCAAAAATTTCCTTGTGTTGGTGTAAAAGTGGTATATACTTTATGTTTGACAACATTATTAGCCCTTTTGTGAAATTCTAATTCTTTTTAAAATATTTATTGTGATGTTTAATAGCGCAAAGACACTTTTCACAGCATTTTTCTATTGTATTTTTTCTATTTTCTGTCTTTCAATCCATCCTGTGGAGTTCTACCATTTATGAATTACATAGCTCAAAAAGTATAGTTCAAAATGCTATAAAAAAACAAAAACAAAGTTGTACCACTAACTGCTTCTTGAAGTGTAGTTGAATCACAGAAAATTTTCTTTAAGTACCAGTTTCTTTGGAAATCCTGTCTTGTGATTGGTGTTCGGGGGAAACTGCACAGCTACATCATGTTGAGTTGGATTTCAAAATTACAGAAATTTAATTTAATTTAGTTTAGTTTAATTTAATTTAATTTAATTTTATTTTATTTTATTTTATTTTATTTTATTTTATTTTATTTTATTTTATTTTATTTTATGTTACACAGTGGTAGTGCTGTCGCCTTACAGCTAGAAGGTGGCTGGTTTGAGCCTTGGCTGGGTCAGTTACCGTTCCTGTGTGGAGTTTGCATGTTATCCCTGCGTTCGCGTGGGTTTCCTTCGGGTGCTCCGGTTTCCCCCACAGTCCAAAGACATGCGGTACAGTAGAATTGGGGAGGCTAAATTGTTCACAGTGTATGGATGTTTCCAAGAGATGAGTTGTGGCTGGAAGGGCATTGTAAAAACAAGCTGGATTAGTAGGCGGTTCATTCCGCTGTGGCAACCCCGAATTAATAAAACCGACAAGAAAATTAATGAATGAATAAATTGAATTTAATTTTATTCTATTTTATTTTATGATTTATATATATATATATAAAGCAGTATACTTTAAAAGTATATGGTTTATCCATGTGCGATTAAAGCACATTGTGTGGTTACAGACGTTTTTACAGCATTCCACATTGTCAAGTTAAATTAATTTTCTTCAGCATAAAGAGCACCTATTTTACTTCTTTTTCAAGATTTTAAATAAGTTTTTGTGTCTCCAAAAATTAGCTTTCCTTTCTTTACTTTACTTTCTGTGAAGTTTCTGCTCAAAATACCTATCAGATTATGTATTTTACCTTTGTGATTATTGAAAACTTGTGGTGTTTTGACTTTGTAGCTGTTTTTGTTGCCTATTCCTTTGATGCAAATGAACTGGTCTCCCCCCGCCCACCATTCCTATGTGATGTCAGAGTCAAAGGAATCGCACATTATTGCTATGATGGATGTAATTTCTCCTGCTGCGTCTCTGTGCATAAGCAGCACAGGGACAGACAAGAATGAGGCAGATCTCTTTTACTAGAGTGGAAAGTTTCCCAACGGTTATTTAATGTATTTGTTGTGGAGTTAATTCAATCATCTCTGCAACAAAGAGTCACACACAATGTCATTATAAAGTTTGCACGCTTGCACGCACGCACACACGCGCGCACACTTGATTGGCTTTGCACTGTTTTTGCACGCTAAATGTGACAGAATGCACGTCAATATACACTGCTGTATAGACATTTGTTATGTTAATGTACAAAATAAACCTGATTTAAGTCCATGAACCAGGCTGTGGTGATGGATTATGTAGCGAGTATTTTACAAACGTGCACTGTTTTAGAAACATTTTAAACTTGTAAAACTTGTGGTGCTGCTGATCACAGAGCTGAACAGATCTTTTACTCCCGGTTGCTTTGTGCACGTCCTGTTTTGTGGATTTGACTATACGCATTACTATGGAGACATGTTAATATGCGGCATTAAATCAATTTGGTGGGAGGGGAAACCACACTTCTACGTCACGTTTTGGTGGGCCTCAAAATTTGAAGAGATTTGGATCCTATTTTTAGCGTCAGAAAATTAAAAAAAACAGAGACTTATTGTGTTTCTATCACTCCAGTATGACTGTGCACACACTATACCTACACACAGTTCTGTCCACCTTGCAAAAGATGATTTTCATCATAGGTGCCCTTTAGGCATTTCATATTGCAAAACTAATAGTTGGACATTAATATTTCTAAATAAAATGTTTTCAAATGTACACAAAATGTTTAATAAGTATGATGTCATGCAATAAGAAAATACAATACAATACAATTCCATGTGAATGACGTCTCAGTTTTATGCCTTGGTTTTATGCACAAATTTTTCCAGAGGAGAAAACGGCTCGACCTTTTGCACAACAACTGTCTTCACACATAAATAAACGTGTGCATTTTCCTTAATGCTTCATCGCATTAGCACTCACAATGAGTTATTGCATCTTGGCAGCGTTTGTGTAGACTTGTGTTTGTAGATCTGACATTGGCATCCGGCGTGTGTACATAAAGGTGTCAGTATAAATGTGTGTGTTTTTGTGTGTGTGCATTTGCGATTGGTCCCATGGGAGAGATCATTACCGGCGTGGCGCAGGGTTTTGAGTAGCTCACTGAATCAGACATAAAAATCAACTTCTGGAACAGCTGCGCAGAAGCATTGTTTACACAGCCCTCATTGTGGACACATTAATCACAGCAACACATTATACCCACAAAACCAGCAGCTGTGGGGAATGTGTGTGTGTTTGTCACCCGTGTGTTGCAAAAGTGCTAGCAGTGTCCGAGGAAAGTCACAGCGATGAGCTCACACTTTATAAATCACCACTGTCAGTTTGATCCTCATTATCCTCTCTTTCTCTCCTCTTGCTCTCTTTATTTCCATCCATCTCTTCTCTCTTTTTTTTTTTTTTTTTTTGCACAGACGGTGTTTTGCATTTAAAACTTGTTTGGCAGTGCTGTTGGACAGACTTTAACTTGATAGTCTAAACAGACGTCTGGAATTAGATGATGCCTGTAATCAAAATGAGGGACAAATGCGTTTAATATTTAATTATTTTCCAATGCATGTTCTATTTCTGGAGGTGTGAGTGTGATTTTTATCAATTGAGGATATATCTGGATGTTCCTCAAGGGAGGTTTGGTCAAATCTAAGCTCATGTTTGTGTCTGGAAGTGACATGTAAGAACATCCACAGCTGAACAAACGTGACTCTGGATGTGGTGACCTCAAATACAAAGTCAAAGCAAATTTTACTGAGACCAAAATGATGCATGAGCAGTGTATTAATAAAAATAATAACAAAAAGTCACATTTTATATTTTTTCTTTCCATTTTCTTCATCTAAATTTGCATAAGTGTATGAACATTCATTTTGTTTATTTAATAAGAGATTACCATTTTGTTGCTTTATTTTTAAAAACTAAGAATCTATAAAAAATTGTTTTTCTTTATAAAGTTTATTATGTAGTATATGTTATTTAAAGTGTCTAATATACTCATTCTGTATTTCATACAATAACCAGCCATTATGTACACTTTACTAGTACCAGGCTGGTCCCCTTTTTGCCTTCAGAACTGCCCTAATCCTTCGTGGTATAGGTTCAACAATGTACTGGACATATACCTCTGAGATTTTGGTGTACTACTGTACTTAAGTACATTGTCAAGTTCGAGAAACCAGTCTGAGATGATTTACACTTTATGACAGGGCGTGTTATCCTGCTGGAAGTAGCAATTAGAAGATTGGTACACTGGTCATAAAGGACTGTACATTTTCAGCAACAATACTCAAGTAGGCTGTGGCGTTGACACAATGCTCAATTAGTACTAATGTGCCCAACGTTTTTTCAGTCTTCTATGGTGTTTTAGTATGCCCCAAATTTTAGTATGTAAAATGTTTCAGCATACCAAAAAGGTTTTAGTATGGTATGTGTTTATGCAAGTGAGACAAGTGTGGTGCTAATCGACAAGAGAAGGCACCAATAATGGTCCATACACCATACTAATCAAGCAATACAACTGTTTATTGCTGGTACACACAGCTGATATCAATTATCACAATAATATTCAATAATCATGAATCATACTCATGAACATCATTAATCCAACAAAATTGCATAAAAGGCTTATAATGCGAAATAAAGATGAGGTTACATGAATAAAAGACAGATAATGAAAACTTCAAGCAATTTGATACAAGTATATACAACCTCAGAGACGTGCCATCATTTTCCTCTTCAAAGACTGGGGAGCCCGTTGCAGTCACATTGGAAAACCAACACGTGTGTCCGAGAATGCCGGGCGATGCGCGCTTATCCCACGGCTGAGCTTCCAATGTTTCAGCAAGAAACCCTCACCTTTATAGTCAAAATTTGGGTGCTGGCCAAAGGTTGGCCTAATAGGTAAGAGAGAAGCGGAGTTGATCAGGCCCACCTCCTCTCTCAGCTAGTTGCACATTATTTCTGATTGCAAAGCACTAATTTGAGGTTTGTAGTGTCAGCATGATTATCTAGAGTCAATATTCTACCTCCTGAAATTTGGAGAAAGTTAACCTTAAGGTCCGGAGAGCCTTCTCTGGTTATTTGGTCATGCCTAAGTATCAATATTTTACCACATGAAATTTGGAGAAAGGTGTGAAGTTAACCTTAAGGTCATGAGACCCTTCTCTGTTCATTTGGTTGTTTGTTGAGCGCAACAGAAGAAAAAACAAAAAATATCTCATTTGTTACATATGGTCTAATTTTGGTGAGCCTGTGCAAATTGTAGCCTCAGTTTTCTATTCTTAGCTGACAGGAGTGGCACCTGGTGTGGTCTTCTGCTGCTTTAGCCCATCCGCCTCAAGTTTAGACATGTTGTATGTTCAGAGATGCTCTTCTGCGTACCTCAGTTGTGATGAGTGGTTATTTGAGTTACTGTTGCCTTTCTATCAGCTGGAACTATTCTCCTCTGACCTCTGGCATCAACAGGGCATTTGTTCCCACAGAACTTCTGCTCATTGGATATTTTCTCTTTTTCAAACCATTCTCTGTAATTTCTAGAGATGTTTGTTCATAAAAACCCAGCAGATCAGCAGTTTCTGAAACACTCAGACCAACCCATCTGGCACCAACAACTATGCCACGTTCAAAGCCACTTAAATCACCTTTCTTCTCCATTCTGATGCTTGGTTTGAACTGCAACAGATCGTCTTGACTATGTCGGCATGCCTAAGTGCACTGAGTTGCTTTCATGTGATTGGCTAATTAGAAATTTGCATCAACAAGCAGTCGGACAGGTGTACCTAATAAAGTGGCCATTGATTGTATATTATATTTATTATTTATTCATGAAAAACTCCACTTTCCTTCAATGTCATTCTAATAGCAACAAATTCACCCAATTTTTTAGTGAATTTTTTTAGCCAATTAAACAATAAATGTAAAAACAAATATTCAATGTCTTTATTATGTTTTTATATTCATTGTTTTGTATGTATTTTATATTCAGAATATTTCATATTCTTTGTATGTGCTTATTTGTCTTTTCTGATATGCATCATGGGTGGTGCGGCGGCGCAGTGGGTAGCACTGTCGCCCTTACAGCAAGAAGGTCGGTTGTTTGAGCATTGGCTGGGTCAGTTGCCATATCTCTGTGGAGTTTGCATGTGCTCCCCGTGTTGGTGTGGGTTTCCTCCAGGTGCTCCGGTTTCCCCCACTAGTCCAAATACGTGTTATAGGTGAATTGGGTAAGCTAAATTGTGGATATTGTATCTGTGTGAATGAGAGAATGAGATTGTATGGCTGGAAGGACAGCCAAATAAAACATACTGTATGCTGGATAAGTTGGCGGTTCATTATGCTTTGGTGACCCCTGATTAATAAAAAGGGACTAAGCAGAAAAAGAAAATAAATGAATGAATGATACCCATCACTTATTTTGACAGAATTATTTAATAAACAACATTAAATATATTAAATATATGAACCCATTTGTTTTAGCTTCATTGATTGATTGATTGATTGATTGATTGATTGATTCATTCATTCATTCATTCATTCATTCATTCATTCATTCATTTATTCATTCATTCAGTTGTTCATTCATTCATTTATTTGTTCATTCATCCCCCTCTTTATTTTGTTTTATTCTTTACAAAATGCTGGAATGTGTCAACCCTAATTTGGGTAAAATATACACAAACCCCACTGGTGGGTTAAACTTTTTGATCACACTTTACAATACAGTTTCATGAGTTAGTGTATTTACTAACATTAGCTAAATAGGAACAATACTTGTTAACAATCAAATTCAAGCTTGTTAACATTAGTTAACACATCATGTTAGCATGAACAAACAATGAACCACTGTATTTTTATTAACTAACATAACAAATAATATATAATAAATGTAATAAAATGTAATAAATGTATTGTTTTTTCATGTTAGTAAACTAACTAACTAACATTACTAATAATGTTTCCAATTTTTTTGCTAAACTTTAAAACAGCAGTTCGATTTGGGTTAAAACAACCCAGGAATTTTTTCCTTTTAGGGATTTAAACAGGAAGCCAAGCAACAAGCTACTGTAGAACACATTTATTGTAGAGTTGATTCTAACTTAGCATAATCCATAAAGATGCTGCAAGTCTGAGTTATTCATGCTGGAATTTGAAATGCACAATGCTCAAGACAAAGCTCTCAGTTGCAGTTCTACACACAGAGCCGATGCACTCGAGTTTGTCTTTTAAGAACTATGGGGTTGAGCTTTTCAAAACCAACAGCGCGTTTTAATAAATTATGAGCTGAACTCTGTGGAACAGCAACATTTGTATTCAACATCCTTATAAGCCACTTAAATTCAATTCAGGGCTATCATAAATCTTACCAAACGAGCTGTAATGCATTATGATTGCACAACGCCGTCATTTGGGCTAGAAATTGCATTAGCTGTACTTACAGACGCCACACGTAGACAACACTCATCCGGCTGTTGTTGTACCCCCTCGTGAGCACATTTATTGGCCATGTTGGGTCTTGATACCCACACAGTCGCATCCTCTCTATCTGCACCCCGGCAGAGATTCATTTTCAGAGGCACGCTGTATAAATCCAGCAGTGGTTGGAGGTGGTGATTTTTCTCTCAAGCTGACGTTTTAACAGGAGGGGGAAATGGTGGGAGCTCATTTGATAGCGGGGTGATGATATAGCTGGCAGGCCTCAGTGGTGCTGAATGCTGTAGTTTATAAGCAGCGATGTAGCTGTCGCCGAGACATGCCACTGCTCATAAACCAACTTTTCCTTGATCGGCCACAGGGGAAAAACACAACGCATGCAAATCTGAGAAACGTCGAGAAATGCCCAAATAAACTAAAATCGTTCTCTCTATCTACTTATCTGTCTATTATTTTAGCATATCTATATGCCTTTGTTTGGTTTGTCTCTATGTGTCCAGACTATCTGAAAAAAGTGGTGTCTTAGTGTGGTGTATGGTGTATGGTGGTGTATTAGTTTGTCTATTTGTCTGTCTATAGCTATATCACATTTTCACATTTACATCTGTTGTTATATTGAATTTTGTTCTATCATTAAATCTATAATTCTTGTTATCTTTATATAATTCTCTAGATCATCCGTATATCTGTTTGTCTGTTTTCTGTTTTTCTCTCAGTTTGTCTTTTCCCTCATTCAATTCTCTTCACTTTTATTTCTATAGCGCTTTACAATGTAGATTTTGTCAAAGCAGCTTTACATAGAAGATCATAGAAAATAGTAAATATTTTTTTCATTGTTTCATATATTTAATTTTTTTTAAAATTATTATTATATCATTCTGGCATTATCATATCTATCATTATTTCTATCTGCTTCTCACAAATATGTCTGTCTGTCTGTATGTCGTTTATCTGATCAGTCTTTTACAGTTTTTCTCAATAGCTTTGGGCCAGTTCTTGATTGGAATTTCTAATTTTCAAAACAATAATTATAGATCTGGGCGAAGCAGTGGTGCAGTAGGTAGTGCTGTCGCCTCACAGCAAGAAGGTCGTTGGGTCGCAGGTCCGAACCTCGGCTCAGTTGGTGTTTCTGTGTGGAATTTGCATGTTCCTCCGGTTGCTCCGGTTTCCCCAACAGTCCAAAGACATGCAGTACAGGTGAATTGGGTAGGCTAAATTGTCCATAGTGTATGAGTGTGTGTATGTGTGTGTGGATGTTTCCCAGAGATGGGTTGCAGCTGGAAGGGCATCCGCTGCGTAAAAACATGCTGGATCAGTTGGCGGTTCATTCCGCAGTGGAGACCCTAGATTAATAAAGGGACAAAGCCGACAAGAAAATAAATGAATGAATGAATAATTTTAGATCTCTGAACAATTACCTTATTGTTTACTTCAGAGTGGCATTTCTTAATGATTTAAGCAAATTGCATATGCTTTGGTGCATGTTTGCAAACACTAAGTTCAATTGTCTGTAGTGTGGACAAAAAAAATATGAATATGGCTTGTCAATCAAAAGTGAGTCAATTCTCATTTAAACTGTCAAACTCTTCACAACAATCTCAATCATTTTTCATCGTGTAAGTCATCACATTAATTTGTTCACGCATTTTTTTACACTGTAAATATTAGATATAGGCATTGCTTGTAATGCCTCCTAAATTGGTATATGACCTCTAGTTGCAAAACTATTTGTATTATCCGTTTATCAATCAAGTTTGGGAGCACATACACATATGCTTGTGGAAGAGCAACTGGAAGAAGTGTAATCTCTGAAAAGGCCAACAAGAGCTACAGGATGTCCACTAAGAATAATTATTTTTTTCATGGATGATATTTAGATTTTTTTTTGTGTGTGTAATTGTGATAACATATAGTAAGAAATATGAAATACATAATACAGTAATTGGAAAGCAATATTGCACTTTGCATGTAATACATTTGTACACAAATAGATGTTCTGTATAAATACAAATAAATACATTTTTGTATGTACTATTCAGTCTTTTCAACATATTTTAAAACCTTAATTTCCTTGGTTGACTGTCATGGTGAACAAACAACTAATCATTTTGAGCAGTGTTGCTCTCACAATAACTAAGACACTTCATGTTTTGGTGGCTTTGGCTAAATTATTGACACAATAACTAGGTTTTAAAGCATGAATGAAATGTTATGGGTGAGGAACTGCATTTTGCAGAGATGCAATAAAGTTGTAAAGTTCCAGCAAACTGTTTTGAGATTTGCACTCACAGTTTAGAAAATGTTAAGTCTGCAATTGAGAAAAACTGTAACTATCATTCTGTTTATAGTTACATGTTTATATATTTTCTTATAGCATTATATTGTTGTATCATTCTATTATCTTTATACAATTCTAGATAACTACCTTCTGTCTGTCTGCATTTTCATTTTTCTTATTTGTTTCGCTCTATCTGTCATTGTGTTATATCTGCCTGCCTATTAACTCTATATTGTATTGTACTTAATACCAGGGGTGTCCAAACTCGGTCCTGGAGGAAGGGTGTTCTGGAGAGTTTAGCTCCCACCCTAATCAAACACACCTGAAACAGCTAATCAAGCTCTTTATATATGCTAGAATCTTCCTGGCAGGTGTGTTGAAGCAAGTTGAAGCTAAACTATGCAGGACACCAGCCCTCCAGGACCGAGTTTGGACACCCCTGCTATACACTGTCTTTTTGTTTAAATATCTAACTGGTTTCAGAGCAGAATCCAAATGAAGCACCGTGGTGATTGTTCAATATACATGCCCAATACTGTATAGGAAAATATCACTTTTGTTCACATGAACGTGAAAAGCATATTGATCTGCAGTATCGACTAGGGCATAAGAACAAGACGATGAGAGATTGAGAAATCGATCATATTACGCGATTCATCACATTAATTATGATTTGTCATTGTGCTTTTTCAAGCATTTTGCACACTACTTGCCAAAATTAGCAGTTCAAAGACAAATCACACTTTATCAGGGTGTTATTGAACATGTTCATAGTTATTCACAGCAAAAACATTTCTCCAGAAACTCTGGAAACCTGCTTTCCTCCTTCCATCAGATCCCATTTCCACATCTAACTTGCTGTTGTTCCATCTTATTCAGTTTTCCTCTTCTGTCAACTTCTGCAATGGCCTTGAATAGCACAGAGCATTGTCTAGCACTTGCAATTACATCACTTATTTATACCAAAAATAGGGAGGGAGAGATGTTCCCTGAAGAAAAGAAGAAACATAAGGCTTGTGTAAAGACGAAAGGACGACTTGGCTACCTTGGTAACAAGCAGCAGTTGCAGTCGCTCGTTGCTCACCTTGCTGTTATGCCTGGTCTGGTGACGGTAACTCCATCTGACATGCCAAAGGATATTCATGTTCTGGGCCCAATACAGCAAGGCCAGTGAGGACTCAGTCAATCAAAACTGGAGTAGAGCTTCTCCTGTAGATGTGACACCATCAACACACACACACACACACACACACACACACACACACACACACACACACACACACACACACACACACACACACACAGACACACACACACACACATACACACACACACACACACACATACACACACACACACACACACACACACACACACACACACACACACACACACACACACACACACACACACACACAAACACACATATAGTCAATGGAATGAATATGTTTTCTCAGTGCAAACCCGAAAAGAATGCATTTACCTTGACCTTTTGTTTCCACCTGCAGCCTCCCAGTGCTCACATAAGCTTTTTACACAGAACTGGCACACATACACACAGTCCCACTGGATCTGACCAGTATGGCCTGTACCTCTCCTAAAAGCTGCTGTATGCAGACATGCATTTGAATTGTATGGTGAAATAAAGTCTGCAGTAACAGTTCAGTCAAAATGAAAAGTATGTCAACATGTAGTCACTCGTGTGTTCTTCGAAAGCTTTTTGACTTTATTTGTGGAACACAAAAATAATGTTTTCAATTCAAAGAAATCCTTCATTATTATTATCTTTATCAAAAATATGATTCTCTATTGAATAGTTTGTTCTGATCTGATTGTCTAGTAAATCTGGCATTGCGTTTGACCTTTTCGCTTTTTTTTTTGGTGAGATTTAGAGATTTTTTACTTTTTAATTGAGTTTATTTGTAAGATGCTTTGAAAAAAGCATCTGCTAAAGTTAAACAAAGTGCAAGTCAATGTTTGAAATTTACTTTTTTCACTCACTGGTCGAATTAGCCAATAATTAATTTGTCACGTTTAGTAGGTGGGGAAAGGAGCAAGGACTCAACATGCAGACTAAACATGGATTTATTAACTAAAAAAATAAAACAAAAAGCAACAAAAACATAACTAAAACACAAATAAACAAACTGGACTGGGCAGGCTGGCAGGAATCAGAGCTGGAACATGACTAGACAGGATAAACGATGTGTGACGAACTGGCACAGAACAGCAGACAAGAGGAGACTATAAAGAGAAAGAATTAGCAAACAGACAGGTGAACTGAATAAACTAATAATGGGTTAACATGGAGGGTGGGACAAGACAATAGACGGGAGAGCACATGACACAAAGAAACAGCACAAGCCATGTGCTCACATAAAATGCGACTAATAATTCCTTACATTTATATAGCACTTTTCTGGGCACTCAAAGCACTTTACACATGGGGGAAATCTCATCCACCACCAGTGTGCAGCATCCATCTGGATGATGCGACGGCAGCCATTTTGCGCCAGATCGCACACCACACACCAGCTGATTGGTTGAGACAGATTGATGAAGCCAATTATGATATGGGGAGGGTTATGGGGACAGAGGCCAGTAGGCAAATTTGGCCAGGATGCCGGGGTGAAACCCCTATTCTTTTTCGAAGGACAAGCGAATGTAGTCAAATGTTTACAAATACAAGCGCAGCTGTTTAGAGCTCATTTCTGGGTAAGGATGTCACAAATTCTGGAATGGATGTGTGAATGGTCTTTTCTGGAAAAAAAAAATCTTTAATGTCCCTGCCTATGTGAACAGCGCTTTTTTGAATTTACCACTAAAGTCGTTCTGGAAATTGACTACATATTTGCAAATATCACTGTGTAAAACGGGCTATTGTTTGCAGAGGCTAAATTTAGAGCACATGTGTTAAACTCAGGCCAAATCTTGCTCGCTGTTGTTATTGCCAGCGGTGTTGCCTCCACTAAAGATCACTTTTTTACATTCCTGCCAAACTACTCCCAGAAGTCACTTATGCCACAGCTGACATTCTTCTGTAAACTGAAACACACACGGACACAGCTGAAGTTCTTAATTGAATGATAACATGGACTCTATATATTCCCCATTATACACTTAAGTTTTACGCTCACATTGCTGAGTCTCGTTTTCTTGTGAATGTTGCGTCACATTGCGTTATTCCTGGTCTTGTCTTTGTTTTAACTGTTGTTTGTTTATTTTTTGTGTTGTTTTGCCGCCTGCCCTGACCATTCGCCTGTTTTTGACCATGCTCTTTGGATTACCATTTTTATGTGGGGTGCAAAAAAGTTGTGTGAGATGAAAAACCATCCTATAAGCAGTCTAGAGCAAGTGACGCAGTGCTTTATGTTTGGTGTAAAACCAGCATTTTAATAAAACTTTGCTGCTTTATATCTTATATTTACTTTAAACTACTTCGCCCATAATGTTTTTTTTTTTTTTGTGATTTGCACTCACTCACTAAGATAGTAGTGTTTCCAGATTGACTTTCAACTATGCAGGATTTGTTTGACTTTTTTGCAAATGTTCCATCTGCCACTCATTAGCAGCTCAAAATTATTTGTTATTCCACAGTCCTGCTTCTCTCAAATGTGAAAATGTTTTGGGGAACAGAATGACTTGCGTTTGATGATATTTGTCTGATGAACTTGTTCATCAATTCTGATGATTGTGGGTTTCGTAATCTGATAAAATGATTTGTGTTAAACAATCCAGAGAAGTTAAATTTAATTTGTTACTTTAAAATGTTATACTGAAGAGAGCGAGTTATTTAACAGTATGTTAAAAGTCATGAACTCTTGTTTAAAAAGACCAGTGGGTGAGTCCAGCTTTGTTTAGGTGGAAGTGTCGAGTGGCGGAGAGGGAAGGGTTTGCATGAAAAGGGGAGTTTTATCACGTGCACTACAGCTGATTTTCACACTGGCAACACAAACACAGACACAGAGACGATAGACGGTGATTTGGAGAGCAGCATTATCAACAGACCTGAGATCTGTGTGGAAGTGGAGGATTTTCAGCCCTTAGTATTGTATTGATATTACTGTAAACTTAGTATTAAAATTATTTTGACTAAGGTATGTCTTCCAAAACTAAAAGAGTACTGACTGACTAACTTTGCCATCTAAAAAAACATAAACACCAAACACTGATCACACACTTACCTAATCCATAGAGCCAGGACAATCAACACCAACTGGAATCACCTGTTAATTTAAACGGAAACGAGTGGCAAATCCGGATTTCACCATTTCCAGATGTGAAAATCTTTCGGATAAAAAATGTTCCTTACAACCGTATTTTTGTCAAGTTTTAGGAGACCACTGTAATCACTACTTAATTTTTAAATTACAAGATCCCAGAACAGATTGGAGAAGAGCAGGAGGTTGTCACGGACGAAAGTGAAGAGGGTTGGGGAGTCACGGAAGAGAGTGAACAGAGGACAGGGGAGGAGGGCGGTTGAGGAGGGGTTTTGGTAAAATTAAGTGCCGGATCAGATTTCAGAGGTGCCGGATCCAGCGTGTTCCATCACAAATTAAGCCCTGACTGTAATTCACACATGTGAGTCCACATGCGAGCTGTGCTCTCATCATTGAGAAATGTAAACAAAACCTTCATTGCAGCATATTTATAAACGCAACACCGACGAACCATGTCTCTGAACAATTCTTCTTCAACTTATTTGAATTAAAGTTAGCAACACAACGTGACACCTCTCTGAACACTGTAACAGGTAAAAGGAGTCTTCGAAGCTATATCATGCATATTAATGAACCTGCATCTCATTCACAGTAGAGCACGCTGATTGGTTCGAACCAAGTCTTTCTCATGGATAAATGAACAGATGTGCTGAAAACTCAATGACGTCATTCATCTCATCTCATCGCCGTGATGTAGCTTCAAAATTTTTTGAACCAAAGAACAAATTTGCTCTAAATAATTCAAAAACAGCCAATTCTCAGTTTTTAGCTAAATGTATCTGTCCTAATAGTGTTTTTAGCAACGTGGAAAATTATGACAGTAAGATTTATAAAATCATACAGTTTTAAACGGCCCTTTGAGGAGCAGTACTAATACTGAAATAGCCCTCAGTGAAAAATAGTTTCACACATCTGATACAGAGAATTAGAAAAGTGCTCTGATAGAACGTAATTTATGAATCATAACCACCAAATTGGTTAGTGTGTGCTGATTTGCATTACTTGCCATGGTTGATTTTCAGCTACATTTGATGTGTTGGCTGGTGTTCATTTCAAACCCTGAAGAATGAAAACAAACACACATCTATTTTAGGGAAGTGTTGTAATGCAAATTTTGCTAATTGCTCTTTATTTTTGGGCATTAGGATTGCTGTTGTGCACTGCTATAGGTTAATAAAGGAAGGTGAAACAAATTCCAAGCATATTTTTTTGGCCTCAGTATCAAGTAAATTATCAGTATTTTTAGTAGAAAAATAATGTTCATTTTAAAAATGATTTACACAGGATTACAACACAGTCAACAGAATCCTTTATGCAGGGTGGGCAGATGCACCGTATGGAAAATATAGCTTTGGAGAACGGGACCGGGAAAACGAGCGAGACTGAGAGAGACATAAAATGAGAGATCTTTCAGCTCAATCTGTTCTCCCCGGTGACTGATAGCGGATTCTGTTTGAGCGCTGTGTTGGGGTATTAAGTCATCTGCTCATTCCAAAGATCAGCAATGTCTATGATGAAAGGGCAGATTCTTGCCACACAGACACACACACGCACACACACACACCTCTGTTCAGTGCACACCAGAGACTTGCCGAATATGTTTCTGGAGAAATGTCATCTCCCATTTTAACATGCAAAACTGACTGATCATTTGAACCTCTCTCGCTCTCACTGTCAGCTATTATGCCAATGATTGCTTCCAGAAGATCTCTTTGTGTTTAGACGTGCACACCATGCCTCCTATCATCAGATGTTTTATCATTCAAGTGATGTTTTTGCCACTTGAATCCTTTAAAGAGGAAACAAATGGCACACATACCTTGTGCTTTTCTTTGTGCTGTCTCTAATTTCTTTGTGTCTAATGCAATCAAAATAACTCATTTGAAATCGAATTACTTATTAAATATGTATATTTTATAAAATACAGATAACAGTTTTGAATTTCGGATTTTGGCTATAGATGCCAAATTTAAATCATAGAGAAAAAATAAAAAATAACAGCAAAAAAAATAAAAGTATACACAGTGCTCAGCATAACTAAGTACACCCAATTTTGAAAAAAAAAAATTGTTATGAATTTCTTAATGAATATAGGCAATGTATTTTGGTGCATTCAAACAGAACCAATTTATTAAACCGATATATTTAATAAAATAATATTTTACTCCCCAAACATGTTTAATTAAATTTAAGCAAATTACAATTAAATTTAAGTGAAATATTAAATTCATGCAAAATATTGAAAAAAAATAAAGCCTACAAAATTTCAACTAAATTAAAAAAAAAAAGTGCTTCTCTTGACGTTTTCTCTTTTTAAAATGTATTTAATGTTTTTCTATAACATATACATTTGGGTGTACTAGTTTTTGGACCTTTATCGTAAGTTATTTTGTCACATAAGCTCTAGATTTGGCTTCAGTACTGATTAACCTAATGTATATGCACAAATATAAAACTGTATAGCTTCCTATTAAAAATATGAATTGTGAGGGGTGCACTAGGCTGAGCACTGTATACATATGTTTTAATTATTCTTAAACTTCCTATACTTATATGTATTTTATATTATAATTCTTCCTATACTTATTATTTATGTAATACTTGTATACTTATGTATACTTATTGTTCATGTTGTTTCCTTAAAAATATTGAGCATCACATTTTTTCCATTATTTGATAATAGTGATATTATATTATATAATATAAATATTTTTTTAAGCAGGGTGCAAATTACAGGGGGGTGTGACCCTCTGTTTAAAGCTTATACCCCCTCCCCCCCTAATTAATTAGAAAAAGTTGTCTGTCTTGATCTGTATCCTAAAGAGCTATAATGTGTTAATAATACTGGTTAATATGAATTTGGTCAAAACAAATCTGAAACAAAATCATCTTTGGTCTAAAAACTGACAAATCAAACCAAACAATAGACACCATGGGCTCTATTTTGACGATCAAAGCGCAAAGTGCAGGGTGCAAACGCATTAAGGGCGTGTCAGAATCCACTTTTGCTAATTTAAGGATGGAAAAATTTGCTTTGCGCCGTGGCGCATGGTCTAAAAGGGTTGAGCTTATTTTCTTAATGAGTTATAGGTGTGTTTTGAGAAAAAAACAATCAGAGTCTCATCTCCCATTCCCTTTAAGAGTCAGTTGCGTTGCATCATAGTGCATTTGCTTTATACATGATGGACTTTGTAAGTGGAAAAACTGAGCTTTTCACTAGCAAGAAAACAGTTAAACAGAGCATCTACAGTGTGAGAATGAAAGATGAGCCTCCTCATTATTTAGACCTACTTTCACTTTCGCTCTCATGGATAGGGAAACCTTGTAGGCACAGACATCAATTAGCCTATAAATAATTCATTTAATTTGTTAAGCGCAAAGATTTGTTTCAAAACTATTTCAAAATTCAGGTCTAATTTTCAGCAAACTAATAAATGAACAATAATAACGAAGTGTGCTCAAAAAACAAAAGTTATATCCAAATAGTCATGCTGTGCCCCATATGGTCTAAAGCCTGACAGATGGGCAAATCTAAGCTTGTTTTTAATAAAACAAATATATATATGCATATAATAAATAATATTGCTAATAATAATAACATTATGCAAAAGCAAATTGTCACAAATAAACTGGAATGTTTATATGTTTTGTAATATTTTAATCCTTCATATTTACATCCTATATATATCCTTATTATATCTTTAATATTTTAATTATTTTTCATATGTAAAGATGTTTGCATATTGCTCTGATCTTGTCTGTATTAAGCAGTGTGTAAGCGAGCCGCACAACTAACGCGCTCTGCTGGACTTTAGACCAGCTTTGTCCTGGTCTATAGAACAGAATATTATAGTTTCTCAAAATAGAAACGTGCCAGCAATGTGCCTCAACACGCCTCCGTTTTTAGATCAGAACGCCTTTGGGCGCACATATGAGTGCAAATGCATTTGCTATTTAAACAGCTTGGCCGCAAAACGTCAAAACGACTCTTGCGCCAAGCTGAAATTAGAAAACAACAATTGCCTTGTGCCACATTGCGCCGAGTGTATGATATGAATCAATTAAGGCATGGATGTATTGCACAAACTACTGAAAAATCTGTGTTTATAAGTATCTCTTAAGAATCAGATTGTCATAATAGTAATATTTCTGAAAAATCATGTAACTTGAGGACATAAAAATGCTGCTTTTCAGAGTAAATTGCATTATAAAATGTATTACAATTTGAAATTATATTAAAATGTTGAAATTTAATGCTATTTGAAATTGTCAAAATAAGACATTTGTTAAATATTCTTCAAATAAATTCAGTAAATTAAAGCTAATATTTTAACAGCAAGTATATACCGCCACTGTCAAGAATATTGATTTCTATTGGCTTTTCTATTTCTGCCTGTTTGAGACATGCTGATGTCCTTAACGTCCTCAGAAATCCAAACATCTCCTTATTTCACAAGGGACTGCTGTGCTTAGAGTGCCCACATCACTGAAACATGTTGAGACGGGACACCGTCCTCAATGGGGGGAAATATGACCGCTGCTGAGAAATACTGTGCTATAGTTCAACGGTTTAGATGAACCGAACTCATCCGAGAGAATGTGGAAGAAAGGCAGGATGTGGGTCAGAGGCCAAAGAGAGCTGAGGGAATGGGTCAGTGGTTACTGTAAAAGACAAAGTTCTTTATTGATCCGCTCACACACACAAACACACACACACATTCTCAATTTCACTCGAATTTCCTACCGTCAACTTCCTCAATCGCTCCTGTTTCCTGCGTAATAGATTGTGAGGATGATTAATGAGATATCAGTTGAAATCCCCTGACCAGACAGCACCCGCCTGACTTCAGATGACAACGTCTCATTGTTAATTATTTAAATATGAATTACAAGGAATTGGCTGAGACAATCAGTAACACACATCACTACTGTAATTAAAAACCGTCCTGATGGTGTACGAGGCTTAATTGGCGTGATGCTGATGAGAATTGAGTGCATCATGTGGATTTGGAGGATCTAAGAATGTGCAAGGATAACTTTAGCAAGCTGATCCCAGGATCTTGTGTCAGATTAGCTAAGGTCCGCGTGGTTGCGATGGCTGGAGGTGAAGTTTACTGTGGCGTGCTCTTTGCAGGGGTTATCATACTCCTCCTGGCAGCTTCTGGGTGGAAGTGGATAACTGCGGGAGCTTTATTTACATTGCTTACACTCATATGCAGTGCTTGCACGTGCAGCACTATTTTGATATCATTTGTGGTCGCACATTTTAGGTAACCTACTATATAGTTGATTCAATATACTCCTTGTAAGTCTTTGCCTTGTGATTATTTGCCTTGTAAATACACATACCTTCAAACTCTTTAGCACATATTTAGGTGCTGTTTTACCCTGGTATTAATACTTGAGCTACCGTGGCAGACATTTTTATTGTGTTACCTAATACATTTGTTAAAATATCTCACAAATAATTATAGTATTCTGATTTTTACAGGGAACTTTTTTATTTAAAATAATTTGCATTGTATTAAAATTGCAAAACATAAAAGAAAAAAATCGAAGTATTTCTACTTTAATAGTCATAATAGTCAAATTGACCACAATTCACCATCCATTACTTATTTTTGTATTTTTTATTATGCATGCCTTTGTTGCCTAGCAACTTGCTATTAGAAATAAAACTTTGTTATAGCAATACCATAACTTTATTTCAGACTAGGGTTGGGATGATAGACAATGCCATCTTCTGTCTCCAATGGCCGATAGACATCATGAAGCTGAATTGGTATCGCGATCCTTCGCCCCGCCCCCATCTCACAAAAAATACTCGCTCACGAAAAATACTCACGGCTATGCTTACACTAATACGTCATAGTTTTAAAATGTCATTTTAAAACGAAAACGATAAACGTCAAAGTCCTTTTAAGGGAAGTCATTTCACTTGGCAGCTATCTTTGAAACTGCTCTCAGGCAGTATGCTCGTGCTTTCTGTTTGAATGGAGTAACATCAAATTCTCTAAAATTGCTTGCCAAGCTTACGATAAAATTTCATATTATGAAACAACAATTACATTGAGGAACAACTGTCTCTTTAGTTTAATTTTTAAACGTTTGAGGCACACAAAATCTGCAGAAATTCAGATCTGGTCCAAGCACCCTCCCTGGAGAAATGTCTGTCTGTAGCTATTTCTGATTGGTTCTTGTACTACAAGGCGGGCTTTATTCTGCATGTAGTGATCGCTGATTTGCTCCTGTACTAGAAGGCGGGGATTCATTCGCCATATTGGCAGTTACACTTTTTCCCATTTAAAAGAATATGAGTGACATGTCTTATGTATTATATAGTCCACGTCCACACTGGCGTTTTATCAAGAATTTCTGAAAAGCCCTCCTTCCACACTATACCACATGTCTAAGTTCCAGGCAGTCAGTGTGGGGTGCTTTGAGCACAAAACCCCAGAGAGCAGTGCATGTCGGACAGTTTATCAAGGATGTACTGCTAGATTGCGTCTCGCTGTTGTTGTTAAACATGATATTTATTAATCTAGTCTGTATCTAATGACTCTTCGGTCTTTTGAATCTATCAGGTAAGGTGTCACAGTGTCAGTACACTGCTTTAAGCTTTCGCTTTCACGCTTGTACATAGTAATTTTAGCAAATACCTCAGATACAGTTGGTTGTGCACCTTTTTAACCAACTAAGTTTGTCTACGCCATTATAACGACATGGATCACTCTGCCTATTCATGCCAGAGTCCAGTGGAAAAAGTGATTGACAGGTGGTAATTTATGTGTCACTTTTCTTTATTAATCTATGATTTGATTACTTGGGTAAAACAGACCATGCGGGTCAGGTAGTTAAACAGTAGGTTACAAATAATGAATTCATTATAAATTCATAACGAATTCATCATCCATCAGGATGTTTTACATTAGATATGGTACGATGCCACATTGGTCAACCTTTAAGTATTCACCTTTAGGAGTGGTCTAGTAGCTCATATGCAATTATAGGCTATCTTCTTCAGAACCATTGGATAACACATTTTGAATCATATTGTTTGTGAAATATGTAGAGACCTCCTGCTGACATTTGGTATATAGTACACAGCTATATTACAGTATGTGTTATAGGAAATCACATTAAAACAAGCCAAGGTATGCTTTCTTTGCTTTGATATACTACTGCTTACAATTGCCATCAAAATCACTAGAGCACAACTTAAGGTCAGGAGATTATGTTTTGTTTACGCACCTTTCACTAGCTGTCCTCCATTACACTTACACTCCTAAATATCACCCCTTTCAGGTCACACCACAAATCTAAACTGTATTGTCATGTTTGCCTTGTTTTAATGCTGGATTCAACCCAGTGTTTCACAAACCCTCTACATTCCAGATAATTCTTTTCAAGCAGTATTCAGACCATAATATCCAACATAGGAGGGGATTTGCTGATCTTAAAAAGAAAAAAAAGAGTACTCACCATTTACTCACTCTTAAGCATTATCTTTAAGTTTTCTTCTATTAAACACAAAATAACTTGACTTCCATAGTATGAAAAACAAATTATTATGGTTCATTTTGGGTGAACTATACCTTCAACGATCGCATCCTATTGCGCTCTTCTTGAGGCCAAATGAAAAGGTGTGCTTGTTATATGCCCATGTTATAGTCACTTCGCTAAACCTGATTTGGATTTATGTCATGACATCAATATAACCCCTCCAGTTCTTCTCTGCATCCTCCCAGCTGGATTTAAAACACTGTTTCTGGCATGGGAAGTGGATACACTAACAAAGATGCTGCCTCTAGTACACTTCCAGAATCTAAGAGAGCAAGGTGTACTCATACAGCTCTTAGCTAGCCCCTGTTACACTGACCCTCCTAAACTTCACTCCTATCCGGGTCACAGCACCAGTACAACGTGGATAGTCATGTTTGCCCTGCTTTGAGGCACATTTTATCCAGGAAGAGTTGTAGGAGCACAACCCCTCCTGTTCCTGTTCCCCAGATTTCAAGGAGGAGTTGGACCAATGTGGTGGACTGACCTAACAAGGACCCTAAAGACTGTAGATTCTAAGGAGTTTATGAGGCCACAGGAGTGAGATTTACCTGCACAGCTCTTACAAGCTGGTCTTCAATACACTCACCCCTCAAAACTTCAATCCCGTTTGGGTCACAGAATCAGTGCAATTTCACAGGTAGCATGCACCGGATGTATCACATTCTGTTCAAGATAGCACTTAAAAACTGTTAATTAATCACCGAACAGGTAAAAGTTTTCTTCAGAATAGAAAAAAGTGACGTTGATGAGTTTGAAGTTTGGTAGTTAAAAACCCCCAGAGCAAATGGAAAGAGAAAGTGTCACCTTTGTAATTATAGTTCTTATATGAGACATATAGGGCTCTATTTTAAGGATCTTTGTGCAAAGCACAGGGCGCAAAAGCATTAACGGCATGTCCGAATCCACTTTTGCTATTTTAAGGATGGAAAAATCAACTTTGTGCTGCAGCGCATGGTCTAACAGGGTTAAGCTTATTCTCTTAATGAGTTATAGGTGTGTTTTGGAATCTCCCATTCCCTTTAAGAGTCAGTTGTGTCGCGCCATAGCACATTTGCTATTTACATGACAGATTTTGTAAGGGGAAAAACCCTTCACTAGCAAGAAAAAAGTTCAACAGAGAATCTGCAGCATGCGAGAATGAGCCTCTTTATTCTTTACTTTCACGTTCACTCTCTTCAATGGATAAGGAAACGTGTTGTACGCACAGACATCCATTAGCCTATATAACTAATTTTATTTGTTATGCACCAAGATATGTTTCAAAACAAATTCTAAATTAAATTCTAATTTTTAGCAAACGAATAAATGAACTGTAATAACGAAGTGTGGTTAAAAAACTGAGTTATATCCAAATACACATGCTATGCCCCATATGGTCTAAAACCTGACAGGTGGGCAAACCTTAAAAAAGTTTTTTTTTTTTTTTTTTTTAATAAAGCAAATATAAATAATATATGATAAATAATACTACTAATAGAATTTATAACATTATACAAAAGCAAGTTGTCATAAATAAACTAAAAAAACACTCTGAGATGAAAAAAGCATGAAGGCAGTGGTTTATGTTTATGTAAAATATAATAATTTTTGTAACATTTTATTCCTTTAATTTTTCATTTGTAAAGATATTTGCGTATTGCTGCACATCCTGTGTGTATTAAGCAATGTTTAAGCGAGGTGCACAACTAATGCGCTCTGTGCTGGACTTTAGACCTTCTCTTAGCTGGTCTATTGAGCAGTCTGTTTTAGTGTTTTAAAATAGCAATGCACATTAACACACCTCCTTTTTTGGACCAGGACGCACTGGGCACACATATTTGTGCAAATGCATTTGCTATTTAAACAGAGTGGTGCAACATGTCAAAACGACACTTGCGTCAAGCTGAAACTAGCAAACAACATTTGCGTCATGCTTTGCACTGCATTGCGCGGGTGTATGATAGGGCCCATAGACTTTATTTCAAGACATTTTCTGCTAAAAGATGTGCATCATCTCTGCCTAGGGCAGTGCTTCTCAAAATCAGTACTCCAGTTGACCAGATAAAGATAAATATAATGTAGTTTAGCCAAAATTATAAGAGCGGTGCTTTGCATCATGGTAGAATCTGAAACTGTGTACAGTACCATTGTTGAATGCCATGGACAAAATCAAGTAGCTCCATCAGTGGAAATACTGTCATAGAAAATTATAGCTGCTTTTCCACTGCACAGTACTGCAGTCCGGCACAGCATTTGCTTTTGCTTGACCTTGTTTGCATTTCCACTGCTGTTTAGTCCTGCTTAAAATAATTGGGATTATCACTACAGCTGCACTGCTTATTGACCTTATTTTAAAATGCGGAAGTGTACTTGTTTTCACCTTTGTTTTAGAACTTCCAATTTAGTAGCCGATGCGAGAAATGACTAGAAATAATATACCAGTCAAACTACTTGCTCTACAAACAAGTGTGTTCATGACTATTTAGACAAAGCAGATCATATAATAAGAAAATATCAGTTTGCAACATCAATCAGCATAACAAGCTGTTTTAAATGTATAAAAATAAATGGAAGTGAAGGTCACACTTTACAATAAGGTTCATTAGTTAATGTTAACTAAAGCATTTACTAACATGAACAAACAATGGACAATACATTTACTACTGTATTTGTTCATGTTAGTTAACGTTAGTTAATGAAAATACAGTAGTTCATTGTTAGCTCATGTTAACTCATGGTGCATTAACTAATGTTAACAAGCTGGGACTTGGATGTTAATAATGCATTAGTAAATGTTTAATTATGATTAATAAAAGCTGTACATGTGTTGTTCATGATTAGTTCATGTTAGTAAATGCATTAACTAATGAACCTTATTGTAAAGTGTTACCGAAGTAAATGGGAAGTCTTGAGCCAAAAAGATACAAATGGCTGCTCCTGCTCGTAATTGAAGAATAAGGTCAATACTATCTTGACTTCCTGACTATTTTAGTTAGTTCTGTAGGTGTCCCATGCCATCCGCTACCAGCAAGAAATGTCTGGACGTGTTCAACTGACCACAATGCCATTTAGTGTTTTTGTTTTTTTCTTGCAGTAGTAAAAAATGGTTTAATCCAGGGGTTTTCAAGCTTGGTCCTGGAGGTCCGGTGTCATGCAGATTTTAGCTCTATCTTGCCTCAACACACCTGCAAGGATGTTTCTATAAAGCCTTCTAAGAGCTTGGTTAGCTAGCCCAGATGTGTCTGATTAGGGTTGGGGCTAAATTCTGCAGGACACTGGACCTCCAGGACCGAAATTGAGAACCCCTAAATTAGTCTTTCAAACCAACAAGATAGCTGTTTACATGTCGCAGCTTTGATGTCTTGTCTAATGGCTGATCAGTCACTCAGACCAATCAGTGATCAACAATGAGTTCACATCACATTTAGGTAGCAGCACAGTTTGCTTAGAACCTCACTTAAGGTGTATTGAAAAATAACACTGAAAAAACAGATGTATGGAAAACCCCAAAAGTGAGCCTTACCAAACCGAACTGCAGTGTAGCATGCAATGGAAAAGCAAGGATGTGGTGCTGGGTTTGAGTCTGGTATGCAGTTGTCTACTAAAGACACTGAACTATTTATTGCACTTCTTGAGGCCAGTGAAGAAGGATTATTCACATAACCTTTTCTAGCTCTTCGTTTTTACACTCAATTCCACCTGGGTCACGACACCAATGGATCCTGTCTGGTTCTTTCCTGGCGTTTTCCGCAACAGAAGTAGGCTATCTAACAACAATTCTAAGAAATCAAACATTTCAATGATATTGCCACTGTGGTGTTTGCATGGTGAATTGTAATTAGTCTCGTCTTTCCAGCATGTTTTAACCATTTAAAGCAAACTTCACACTGTAGAGTCGATTTTCACGCATAGCAGGTTGAAAACAAGACATTTTCAGGGTGTCATGACAACAGTAACGTATCATTTCAATTACTCTGAAGCAAATCCTAAAAACATAACCCTACTTAAAACTTTAACTTTATTCTTTTTAATGCTTTGCAAGCATTGGTATTTCTTTCTGAGAACATATATTTTAAAATATCTCTCTGTCTCTGTGATTTATTTTCTGCCCTTAACTGCATCTAGTCTCTAGACAGCAGAGGAAAAGGAAGAACACAAATAGTGAAGGAAAATTGTGCATGCTCCATCTTAGTTGCATGACTAACATTGACTTTACAACCTGGGCTTCCATATTGCCATTAACTGTAATCAGTGGATGCCAAAACTCTTTCTTCAGTTTCACCTGGACATTAAACGAATGCATTCTGCTGTTTATATGAAGTGCAGACTGGGAAAGGTGAGCCCCAAGAAGGGTCTGCTGCTATTTCAGCTCTAGCTGGAGGTGGGCTAAGTGCAGTAATCCGCTGATGAAGAGGAGATGTAGTATTTGTGTCGCCAACAGAGAAAGCTAAGGTCTCTCAGCACTCTGAGCCACAGTGATGCCCTGACAGGGGCAACACTTACGGCTTACTGTGAACAACATGTTGCCAACTTGGAAAATATTTACATGTCACTAGAGGATATGATAGAATTTTTTTTTTTTTTTCAAGTGGGCTTGAGGTGTTTAATGCTCTGTGTTGGTGTGAACAGGATAAGTGTGACAGCAGCATTTTAAAAATAAATTAAATTGTGAATTTCATTTCCACAAACGAGCAAAAAAAGGTGGCTCTGACAAATGCACATGCTTTTTAGTTTTTAGTTTTAATTTAAATTATCATAAAATATATGCTTAAAATGGCTTGTTATATTTTAGTATATAACTAAAACAATTTTATAAAGAAATTAAAAATTGGTTTATTAACCAAAAAATAAATAAATGAATGAATAAATGAATAAAGAAATATAACTATTAAGAAAAAACAAAAGCTACTAAATAATTATATGACAGTATAATAGCATCTAGTTTTTTTTTTTCATTGATATATATGTATGTATGTGTGTATGTATATATATATATATATATATATATATATATATATATATATATATATATATATATATATATATATGTATATATATATATATATATATATATATATATATATATATATATATATATGTATATATATATATGTGTATATATATATATATATATATGTATATATATATATATATATATATATATATATATATATATATATATATATATATATATATATGTATATATAAATATATATATATATATATATATATATATATATATATATATATATATATATATATATATATATATATATATATATATCCTTTAGCTGAAAGTTAGGATGTTTAGGTTTTTTTAGAAGAGCTGGAATCCCGTTTTAGACTATATCAAAGGCTTCTTCCTGTTTAGTTGATATCAGCTCTAATACACAGTAAACTACAGGAAAAAGAGGAATATTGACGACTTAGAGGAATCTTTAAATCTATTTAAACAGTTTCTTTTTTGCTCTTATTTATTTATTTGTTTATAACCTAGCTTAATTTATTAATTTGATTTATTTTTCTCTTTTTTTTTTAGAGGATATGCTTGTTTTAAATTTATTTATTTATTAATTTTATTTAGCCGGCATCTAGCTTTCTGCAACTCTCACATGGTTGCCCACTGAAACTAAGCAGGGTCAGTAGCTGCATTGGATACCACATGTGAAAGCTATGTTGCTGCTGGAAGTGGTGTTAGTGAGCTTAACCTGTGGTCTGTGTGGGTCCTAACGCCCTAGTAGTGAAGTGGACTCTGTACTGTTCAGTTAGCACTGTCTTTCAGATGAACCGTTAAAACCTTGATCTAGGTCATTAAACATCCCAAGCTATCCTTTAAAATTTGCCCACTGGCCTTTGTCCATCATGGCCTCCTAACCGTCGCCATATCATATATGGCTTCATCACTCTGTCTTCTCTACTTTAATCAACTTTTGTGTAGTGTGCAGTCTGGTGCAATATGGCTGCTGTCGCGTCCTTCAGTAGGATGGTGCACACTGGTGGTAGTTGAGAAGATTACCCCCAAAAATGTGTAAAGCGCTTTAAGTATCCAGAAAAGCTATATATATATATATATATATATATATATATATATATATATATATATATATATATATATATATATATATATATATATATATATATATATATATGTATGTAAGGACTTTATTATTATTATTAATATTATTATTATTAAATTGTATTTTGAGGAAATAGTTGGAAAGTAATTAAACTAAGAGTCTTTGTTTTTCTTTATTATGTATTATATAATGCTAAATCCAGCAATAAAACAGGGCAAACAGGAGGATACAGATTGCATTGGTTGTGTGACCTGGGCAGCTAGTGAATGTATGTATCCTCTTGTTAAATACCAATAAAGCAAACAATGATGCCAATAAATAAAAAAATAAACAAACAAATAAATAAATAAATAAATAAATACATAAATAAATAAATAAATAAATAAATAAATAAATAAATAAATAAATAAATAAATAAATAAATAAATAGCATATTATTTAATTAAATAACAAAGAGTATATTTATAACAAGACACCAAACCTTTTTTAGGGTCAAAAAAGGGGTACCTGCCTGGAATAACGTCACCTATCATTCCATTTGGCAGGAGGTATGGACTTCATCATTATTTATTTATTTATTTATTTTATTTATTTTTTTCTTGTGTGACTGAGAGCCCTGTGCTGAGGCGAGAGGAAATGGAGAAATGCAGAGAGGAACATAGCAGAGAGAAAAAAAGAGATAGATTGAGGTCGGCGGGAGGAATGAACAAGTGGCCGAGGCTTCATTTTAATCTTGTTCTCTCCTACGCAGAGCCACGGCAGATACTTGGACCGACTCGCTTCAGCAAATTACTGTTAGCATGAACGGATGGACTGAATAATATGACTTGATCCGTTCAGCATATTTTAAGACATTTGAACCGTGTTAAACAATAAAAGGCCTAAATATGTTATCATTTAAATCTATCAAATCATGTCATAACTATAGGGAACACCACCATTGTGGAACATAATTACACAGAGATTATGATGACAGATAATCAGTCAAGTTTAAAATAAAATTGTCAGTCGAGTTAGTGCTGAAAAGATATTTCAGATCCTATAATTTTCTCCTGCCATACTTGGTGTAGTTTATATAACGCTCACTTGTTTTGTTACTAATTATTTAACAAAAGAAATTATTTAACAACAAATATGTCACTTTTAAATACATTTGTGCATATCTGTATAAACAATGTTGTCACCATCAAAAATGTGAAGAAATTATATAATTATATTTAAGTGTAATTTCTATTTAATTGTTATTTATATAAATATATTTAATTATAAAATCAAAAATATATGAAATCAAAAATATAGGGAATTTTATAATTTTATATATATTATATATTATTTGCATTATACTGTTGCAGCTTTTGCTCTTGTGTAATTTGTTTATTATTTCATTAAAAATGGCGCAGTAGGTAGTGCTGTCACCACACAGCAAGAAGGTCGCTGGGTCGCAGGTTTGAACCTCGGCTCAGTTGGCATTTCTGTGTGGAGTTTGCATGTTCTCCCTGCATTTGCATTGGTGTCCTCGGGTGCTCTGGTTTCCCCCACAGTCTGAAGACATGCGGTACAGGTGAATTGGGTAGGCTAAATTGTCCGTAGTGAATAAATGAGTGTGTGTGTGGATGTTCCCAGAGATGGGTTGCAGCTGGAAGGGCATCTGCTCCGTAAAAACGTGCTGGATGAGTTGGCAGTTAATTCCGCTGTGGCGTACCCGAATTAAGAATAGGACCAAGCCAAAAAGAAAATGATTTAATGAATATATGATTTTTTTTTTTTTTTTTGTATGATGCTTACCAAGGCCACTGCATTAATGTGATTAAAAATAATAGCAAATTAAGTGCATTTTATATAATTGTAAATAAGCTTTAGATAAAAGTTTTTTGTTAAAAAAATCTGATAAATGCTTCATATTTTTGTGTATAATAATTTTGTGACACTGTAACTGTACTTATTTTTTGTGTTAAATGTTTTAAACGTAAAAAAAAGGCAAATATAAATGTTTGATGTATCATTTATTTGCTGAATAAATTTTATATTTAAGAAAAATCTACATATAGAAATAAAAATCTACCTATAATCATATAAATTATAGGAATAAAGGTTATTATATTGAGTCGGATCGGCAACAGTGGTGAGGATCCATGTGCAGCTTATTTGGAGATCCGTCAGGCAGGCCATCGATAAAATGGGAGCATACAGGAAATCCAAACTGTAATCAAAGTCACAGGCAAATAGTCAGGACAGGCGGCAAAACAACATGAACAATGAAACAAACAAATCACAACTAAGCAAGGCATGGATAACACTTAGAATTGCTCACAGCTAACAAGACAGCACTGTGTGTGTGTGAGTGAGATGCATTTATAGTCTTGATAATCAGTCATTCATGAGCTGTCGGCTGTGTGTGTGATCAGGGGGTTCAGGAACTGGCATGTGAGTGCAAAGACTTCTGAGAGTTGTATTTCTAATGGTGGCAGATGTGTAGTCTTCTAGCGATCTTCAAATGCTAGATCACTGGTAATTGTGACAGTTTATTTATTCATTTTCCTTCAATTTAGTCTCAGAGGTCGCTAGAGCAGAATTCTCTGCTAACTATTCCAGCATGTGTTTTATACCCAGCGTATGTCCTGCCAGTCACAACCCAGTACTGGGAAACACCCATACAATTTAGTTTATTCAGTTCACCTATAGCACATGCCTTTGGACTGTGGGGGAAACCGGAGCACCAGAAGGAAACCCACGTGAACACAGGGAGACATTTTCACATGGGTTGAACCAGCGACCTTCTTTCTGTGAGGTGACAGTGCTAACCACTGAACCTCTTATTAAGTTACTAAGGAACAAAGATTCCAAAAAACTTTTGCAGCAATGTCAACAAAGATAATTTCTGTTTCTCTTAAAATCCTTTCAGTAATCATTTCAGTCTTCTAAACTACAGTAAGTTTTCAATTTTAAAGAACATTTTGGAGGAGCTTCCATGAATATTTAGTGTTTTAAGAAAGTACTCTGTAAACTATATATCGTTATTTATATAAAGATGTAGCCTGTAGCCAGGCGAGAAAGTGGCACAGTAGGTTGTGCTTTCACCTCACAGCAAGAAGGTCCCTGGTTCGAACCTCGGCTGGGTCAGTTGGTGTTTCTGTGTGGAGTTTGTATGTCCTCCCTGCGTTCACATGTTTTTTTCCGGGTGCTCCGGTTTCCCCCTCAGTCCAAAGACATGCGGTACAGGTGAATTAGGTAGGCTAAATTGTCCTTAGTGTATGAGTGTGAATGAGTGTGTGTGGATGTTTCCCAGAGATGGGTTTGGGCTGGAAGGGCATCTGTAAAAATGTGCTGGATAAATTGGCGGTTCATTTCACTGTGGTGACCCTGGATTAATAAAGAGAATAAGCCGAAAAGAAAATGACTGAATGATTGTTTGTAGCCATTAGTTCAGTTTGCCCAATTTTTAACAATTTAGAACAGTTACCGGGCGAGAACGAACGATTAGCATTCAACCGTCTAACTGCACCTGTGCTGTCTCTAACATTTAAGGTAATGAGTGTGCACATATGCAGTGATTTAAGAACACACTTGCCTCATTTACAGTCAAAACACTTGTCTCACTTGCCTGTCTTCACTTAAGCACATGCAAACACGGACACATTTAGCTTCATTACCCATGTGTCTCCACACCAGTTGCATTTTAGCTCATCATGTCTCCCCATTCCATCAGCCAGTTCAACACAACTAGCAAAAAAATTTTGGTTGTTCTCTCATACAAAGCAAGGCGACGGTGATTACCGTTAGCTCTCTAAGTGGATCCTAATGCTTCAGATACAGAGAGATACCAGCATTGAACAGAAAATTGAGTTAAGAGTGTGTCTGGTCAGAAATCACCGGCTTGAAGCGCAGGAACATGAAATCTGCTGCTAATAACTGCTGTTGATCTGCCCTACTGAAAGAAAGCGAAACCGCTTGCTCCTCAGGCTGGCTCGTAAAAAACTGCAAGGCACAGGGTAGATTATGTTCTACTCCATGGCTGTGTGGCTGTTCATCAGGACGATGATATATGTATATATAATTCTGCTGTAATCTCTCGCTGTGTATGTTAAACATGGCGGTCCCTTTGTTTACATTCTGGCTGGTTGTAAGCGAATGATGTATCTCTGTAAACCAATAGCGTCTGCAACGCATCTAGCTCTGCCTTTTGGTACCCTTTCTTGTGTTTGGGACCCTTTCGAAAGGGTGCCGAAAAAGTGGTACAGTACGGTACGGTTCGGTACGCCTTTTGACAGTGGAAACGGCCATAAAAGCGTACCAAACCGTACCGTACCGTACCACTCAGTGGAAACGGGCCATAATAGTACCTCAAAGGTACATGTGGGCACTTAAACACACCTTTGAGGTAACGATAGGGCCTTTTCGGTTACATATGTGTACCTTTTGAAAAGGCAGACCAAGTGACAACGAGAGCAGCGTAAAAAACGATTAGTTACTTTACTTAAAAAATTTAGTAAACCCTTATACTTGAAAAAATAAGTAAATCTGCTGTAACTTAAGTAAAATTTTATAATTATGCACATACAAATGGGTTTACTCACTTTTTAAAAGTAAACTCAACCAAACACTTCAAAACCAATGAATTAACTCACTTTTTTATAGGTAAAGTAGACAAATCACTTTTTTAACTGCACATATCTCTAATAATAAGCATGGCAAATTTGGGCTTCATCTAAGGTGTGTCCCAAATCGCATTCTTATGCACTATTCTACCATTTTGGAGCATGAATAGTGTTAGTAGTGCATTTACTTTGAAAACTTTAAATACCCGGATGAAGGGCCCTATCATACACCCGGCGCAATGTGGCGCAAGGCGCGACGCAATAATTGTTTGCTAGTTTCAGCTTGGCGCAAGAGTCGTGTTGACGTTTTGCGCCAAGCTATTTAAATAGCAAATGCATTTGTGCTCATATGTGCACCCATAGGCGTTCTGACCTAAAAAGGGAGGTGTGTTGAGGCGCGAGGTTGTGCTTATGGCGCAACGCAACTGACTCTTAAAGGGAATGGGAGATGAGACTCTGATTGGTTTATTCTCAAAACAGACCTATAACTCATTAAGAAAATAGCTTAACCCTTTTAGATCATGCGCCACAGCGCAAAGCGGATTTTTTCTGTCCTTATATTAGCAAAAGTGGATTCTGACACGCCCTTAATGCGTTTGCGCCCTGCACTTTGCACTTTCCGCATGGACCATCAAAATAGAGCCCGAAGTGTAGAATGTTGGACACTTCACACACTCAACTGCCACTGCTTTGCTCATAGCAAAAGAAGCAGAGCTTTCAGACACTGATGTTGCATTACTTGATTTATTTTGGACTGTACATGCAAAATTTTTCTACGAGAGTGATGATACCACCTCTGGATGGTGAATGAGGTTATACTTATAGGTAATATTTGGGTAATATACAGGTAATATTTGGTGGTTTGGTCGTTTATTTCACTATTTTGTCAACCATCAAACATCATCTGGGAAGTGGTTTGGATTTCCCTGCATTTGACACTACATACATATACTATGTTATTGAGTGTGTAAGTGCATACATGCATGGAGTATAGTGTTCTATTTGGGATTATGTCATGTGTTTTTCATTCATTAAATCATTAATTTTCTTTTTTTTTTTGTTCTATAATTTTCATTTAAAAATTTACCAAATATTTATATAATCCATATAATATATAAATCCAAAGTCAATATAAATGAACAGGCACAAATGAACAATGTCCAGTGGTGTTTATGATGGGGTAAGATGTTATTACAAGAATAGTGTTCTTTGAAATGGTCTAGTATTCAGCCCATACTCATTGAAAATGCCTTAGACTATTTTTGTGTTTAAGAAGATAAAAAGTTGCTTGGGTTACATTGAGTTACAGTGTCAATTAGAAACTTCTGGACATACACTTAAAAATGTGTTCAAACATAAAAAAAAAAAATAAATGTTGAAAAAATAAGAGTAGATGAAGCCTATTATTACAGTTTATTAAAAATTGCCAAAATAGTTTTTGTTTAGACTGAATAATTGATTTGCATGAGGATTTGACACAAAATGATTCCCATTGTTACACACTATAACATTGAAATAATGAACGCATCTCAAAACATCATGTAGCACATGAAGAGCCATAGGGATTTATAAGTGAGTTAATGGAGAATCTTTGAGAATTTTCCTTCATATTCCCAATTAAATCCTTAATTTTTACACTTACAAAGACATTGTACATATTCACACAAATAGCTCATTGTTTGCAATACTACTATAGTTTATTCAGTTTTCGCCATACATACTGTGCAGTCAAGCTTGAAATTATTCAAACCCCAGGGTTATAATTTTGGGCTTGACTGTTTATATTAATGTACTTGTATCTTCCTATTACATGTATTATATAATGTTGAGAAGTAAATTCAGTTGGTTTGGGCTAAGCAATGAAGTATGTCTGGGTCTGATCCACAAACAATTGAAATCAATAGGGTCTTCTACACATTTCTACAAATTCCCAGTGCTTTAAAAAATGACACTTGAAGCCTTGACCAAATGTCAAAATGTAATAAACTGAGAGCGAGAATGTGTTGGCCTAACACAAACAATATCTATATGATTTTTTTAAATCTTTTGGGCTACATATTTAGTTCCTGTGGGAGACTTGCAGCCACCACGCACTGTAAATATCACAAGTTCAAGATTTTATTCCTTCTGTTTGCATGACATTGAAACTATATTGGAATTATACAGCTGAACCATTCCCTGAAATCTAATATGAAGCTCTGCCATTGCTGGCTTCTTTTATTCCATATGGAGATCCCACAAGAGCTCTGTATTTATGATGCCTTTTTTTAATGTTTTTTTTTTTATGTGTGGTATTTCTTAAGATAATGTGCATATTTCTGCTATTTTTGATTAAAAGTGAATGTGTTACAGGTGATGACCTTCAGCTTGCAGTTAAGTGAGAATTCTTCAGTCCAAATACTTTTAAAGAAACCACAAATCAGAGTCAGAGTCTAAAAATAATTAGTCACAACAATTAAAGCATAGTTGTTTTCATTAAGGTTATTTATTCTTTCAGTATTTTCAGTATATGTAGGTTAGCACTGAAAAGTGTACATTCTAAAGCACTTGTTTCAATCATATACTTTTTTCGGGGTCAGCTAGTGAAATGTATCTGTTAGAATTTTTTCATATTATACAGATTCTATAAGATAAGAAGTAGTGTTAAATAGTTTTATGTGAGACACTTTAAAATGACTCATCATCTGTAAAGTAATTTAAACTGGAAAATTTATCTTGTTGTAGGGTTGAGAAATGAATCAAAATAAAAGCATGACTGTGATTGAGCAAAGCTGTGTTTGGAAGCACGGTTGTGTAATCAGTAGTAAAATGCCTCTCAAGGCCAGAGAGCGCTCTCACACAAAGCTCAAAACATCCGCAAAGAAGAAACTTAGGAAATTTCCATAGTATTTGCAATATAAACAGAAGATTTAACTGCTTTACTGATTCAAAGTGGCTGATAAACACACAACTAAAAAATCTCACAGAAGGATTCATAACAAACACTTGACCGAAATTAATTAAATTTGTTTCGAATTTGAAGATGATTTTGTAAAGCTTGTCAGTGAATTTGGACTCTGTGTATTAATTGCTGCTTGATCTGAAAGTACATTCTGGAGGTTTGCTGAATCTGGCTTTACTGAAAAAAAGTAAACATGTAAGTATGTAAGTATGATTAGTATTAAACGTAATTCCTGCACGCCGCCCACCAAACACTACTAACTAGCGAATGACATTAACTAGTGGTTTGTCTGCTGTTGTGACACAGTGTGTGCGTTCGTGATTTCAGGAGGCGTGGCTTTGAATCACAGTCCCTCCCCACCATCCAAAGATAGTATGCTGAGCAGTTAGCATTTTGGCTGATCACCTACTGCACCTTTAACACCAAATGTTAAGGGAGAAATCTGGCTATCACTTTACAATAAAAGTACACGGATAATTATGAGTTAATGCATGCGCTAATCGTAAACTAACTTTACTACAACGTAAGTCATGAGTTTATGTGTGAATTACGGCTACCTTAATTACTTGTTAGCACAATAGTATGTTGTTAATTAATGTTTTAATTAGCATTTAAGTTTAAACTAAATGTAATCAACATGAACTCAAATGTTACTGTATTATTAAGTTGTGACTACTTGGAGGGGCACATCACCATTAACTACTCATGAACGCCTGTGTTTAAACTGTTGATGTTGATTGGACACTTTTCTGTCCAATGGACAGGCATAAGGAATTGATGAGTAGTTAAGGATGGGTTAATGATGGTGTGCCCCTCCAAGTAAACTCATGAGTGTGATTAAGTAATAAATGAATGTGGTAATCAATACATTAAATAACAAACAAGTTGCCGTTATTCACACATGAACTCATGTTGTAGTTAAAGTTAATTCATGATTAACAGTTTTTAGATATGTCATCTAAGTGCTAACATCCCCGTTAGGAAAACTTGTAGCAAATTGTAGAATGTTTTTTACTTTTAACCTTCACTGTAAACTCAGAAAAAAATATTTTTTGTGGGACCGTTCATTATACACAGTTAAATAATTAGTCTAATCTGTCTGTTTATGTATTCAGTTAGATAGTTAGTTAGTTAGTTAGTTAGTTAGTTAGTTGGTTAGTTAGTTAAAACAGCATGCAAATGTATCTGTTTTATTTTACACTATACCCTACTGTTCTTAATTGTGAATCATTAATGTAACCTAATGTTTCTATTTGGCACTGAAAAAAAGTGATGACTTGTAATGTATTTGATGGAGCACGACGGCAGCATTGGAAATACCAGCTAGGTAAAACAATAAAAATTTCTTTGTGTCACTCAAAAGTCATTAATTTCTATTAGCATTAGTGAATTTCTGTGCAATGTTTAAGTCAGTACATGTAGAGCCCCATTTTCATAGATGTATACACTAGATCAGGGATGTCAAACTCCAAAATTCTTGGAGGGTCGCAGCCATGGACAGGTTAGTTCCAACCTTAATTAAACACACCTGATCAAACTAATTGAGTCCTTAAGGCTTGTTTGAAACCGACAGGTAAGTGTGTTGGATCAGGGTTGGAACTAAACTGTGCAGGGCTGTGCAGGCATTGAGTTTGATATCCCTGCACTAGATATTGCATATGGACCCTGAGCATGCCACAATACTGCCGCCACATTTGTACAGTGCTCCCAGGACAAGTCATTCAACAGCACTAGTCAAGACTAAGGCTAATGTGATGATGCTGGACTTTAGCGCTGTGTACGGGTGTGGTAACGAGCAAACAAAGAAAACAAAGCATAAAGACATCACATTTCATAGGTAAGATTAGGTGTTATATATTTTTTTAGGTAACAAACTATTGTGCTCAACAAATAATGGTATTGATGATAATGCAGTCACTTACTGCACTGACCATAAGGCAAAGCAGCACAAACTTGCACTTAATACTAGATTTATTCTAGTTTTGTTGAATAAAATAAGCAAACAATGTAAATTAAATATGACAGCAAGATGCTGCAATGCCAGAAACTTGTCTTTTTGTCAGCTAAGTGAAGTAACAGCTAGTTTTTGAAGTAACTTATAAGGGGGCCTGATAACATAACAGTGACTGCCTCATTGTGCATACTGTCCACCCTAAATCATTGAATATTATAAATGTTATACCATTTAGATCATAAAGGTGGATGTGCACACTGAGACGCAGGAATATCGATGGTTCACATAAGTCATTCATGACGGAGATTCATTTACAAACAAATCGCTCCCTCCATCACAATGGGAAGTGAATGCAGGAGAAAGGATGTGTTTCAGGACATGGATTAGGTCAAATTTAAGGTAGGAGATAGGATAACACATTTCCATGCACATAAACACATGCTCTTTGTCAGCAATGCCCGTGCGATCACTTATCCATCAATGTAAAAAAGTGATGTAAAATTATATATTTTTTTATTGAAAAAAATTCCGTACTGACCACGGGGAAAACTTCGATCAGAGACATATGTTTATATGTGTATATCTTTTGGGCTCCATATGGTCAGTCCTCCACTGCACCTTAGTGCCACATTAATTTCAAAGGAGCGCTTCCCTGTACAAAAATGGCCGCTCTATTGATGCATTCCTTGCATTCCTTCTAATAGGCAACAATAGTGGAGGCGACATCTAATGTAAATATCTATGCCTTATTTCAAAGACATTGCAGTTTCAAACTTTTAAATTGTAGTTTATTTAAAGTAAAATGTGACAAGGCCATAAAAATACATTGCACAGCAGAAATGACCCACATACTGTAGAGCAGCACATTTAGAAACATATTGCTAAAGTATGGCAGTCTGAACAAAGAAGGTCTCCACGGTGTTGTCAGCTCTGTTCCCGGCCTCAAATTTGGCTTTGACGGTGGTTTTTTCTAAACACCATCTCAATTTCAGCGTCTGCACTGTGGTTATATTTTTATCTCTGGCAGGACTAGCTAATCGCGCCTCTGTGTCCTCCAATGTAATTGCATCTGATTGCCCATCACTCCACTACCTGCTCTTTTTTTTTTTTTTTTTGAGCGCTAAGTGTGATAGAAACACTAGAGAGCTTTGAGTGTCAATATTTTGGTTGTGTCTTCCCTTCAGAGAAAGACAGGGATTCCTAGTCTTTTTAGTTTGTTTTATTCAGCATTTTGTTTATGAAAAACTGGTATAACTTTAGTAATAGCTGCTGAAATGTACCATGTATATACATTTAAATGTTCATTTCTCACCCTATAAAATAGCCCCTAGGTTCAGAAGGCCCTTGTTGACCACTGAATTAAACACATGCAAAATATTTAGACTTCATTTGTCAAAAAAAAAACTATATTAACAAATGGAGTAGATGCCTTGTTAAATCTTCTGGACTCAAGTGACGAAGAGGTTTAGTTTCACTAGGAGTGAGTGAGCTGTCTTATATAAAGCACCAGATTAAACTATTTTGCTCCCAAGTTGTGTTGTGGATAAAATATAGGCTAAATTATAATTAAACTCGACAAAAGAGACCAACGTATTGCATTTTGAAGCTATAATATATATGAAAACACAATTGGGAATTACGATCAGCCTCTGCATAAACAGATTATGATTAGTAAGTGCTGTTCTTTCACCCCAGATAAATGACAGAGAGCTGAGTGATTTGACAGGATGCTTAAACATTAATTGAAAGATTTAAAGACTATATTTGACTGTCTCCACCACTTCATTCACTTTTAGCTTCAATAACAGTCAAATTGTTATTACATTTTTCCATACTGACCAAACGATCCTTTTCAGGAGACTGTTATGATGCATTTAACGGTCATCATAACCTTAAATAGTTTAAAGTTTTCAATATTTATTTATATAAAAAAGTGTATGAACATTTATATGCATTTATATATGTGTTGTATCATCTTTGCGTCAAATTACAAAAAAAACTAATTACTGCTTATGCAAGGTGTTTCTTACCGCTTGTGTTTGCTTCTGCAGGGTCTATGGGGCTGAGAGTAAATTTGACTTTATTCTGGCATCTGGTTGTTGTCATCAGTCTTACATTTTTTTTTTTTTTTCTGAAAGTCTTGATAACATTATCGTGACATTTTTATTTTAATATTTCAGCCAATAGAATTGTCACTGTGCTCTAAATTTACCCAACTATGACGCCTTCCACTACTGAAAAATCCGGAAATGTATAAAGGGTCTAAAGGAATAGATCTGTTTACCAATCAGAAAAGATTTTCTGTTTTTTAAAGTTGTGTCTTTTATCCAGTCACCTTCACTACAGACTTCATATCTTTCACCCCAACTCTAGCCTACCCATACTGTGCTCTGTTTTTGGCAATTCCCCCTTCTGTGATGTGAATTGCTGAAAATGGACTGTGATTAGAGATGTCATTGGCCATTCACAGGGACACAATTTTCTTTTCATGCAGTGGTACTGTTCAACATTATTTCAGTTAAGAAAGGACAAGGAAGTACAGCTAACATCTCTAGTTCTGTCATTTTTTTGCTGTTGGAATCTATCAGCCCTCCTGTAGATGTGGATATATAAAGATATACTTTTTTTGTCCTAGAAGAGTTTTCTCCCTCGTGTCCAGACCCCCAGTATAGTTAGAGCCACGTTCAGTCTACAAGAGCTCATGCATTTTCAGCACTCACACTCTCAAACAGAGAATGATGCTAATTAGCACTGGAACAAAGGAGCTCCCGCTCTGATCTTCCACTGCAGACTGCTGACTGTCAGCCCTTTTTAATACTATAATTACCTTCGCCAATTACACCCAGAAAAATAAAAGATTCAATAATAAATTATTGAACTTTTTTCTTGACTTTTTTGCTATGTCAGTCTTTCGTAAAATGCGCAGAGTTCATTTTGGGGGTGATCAAAGATGTAGTGTTTTTTGTGTGTTTTTTGTAAGTAAAGTTTAGGGTCTTGTTTTCTTATTGTCTGGTTTGTTTTGTAAATCGGATGGCATTGAATGTTTTTTAATGGATTATTTATCCCAGTAGAAATATATTAATCCTGAGAAGGGTTGTTGTAGCAAGATTTCTTGCTATACCTTATGAGAGTTACAACTTTTCTGAGTATATGGAATAATAGATAAAAATTATTAAGGATATATTTTGTTGCTCCAGTCCCAATGACCAAAATGAAATTTATTCAGTAAATTATTAGCCTTTGTTTTATTCTCAAAAAATTGCAAAGAACACATTTGACACTGAGAGATGTAGTGTTTCATTATTTCCTTTATTTGTGTTCATATATGAAGTCTGAAGATTTTGTTTACCGCTATGCCAGGCCCTTGAAAATGTGAAAAAGTTGGAGTCATTTTGGATGTTATTTGAGGTTTTTTATTGAAGGTGATCTGAGATGTAATTTTGTAATTGATGTAATTCTTTCCTATTTTCATTTCATAATTGAAGCAAAAGTATACCAATTTATTTGATAAAGTGATGGTGTCATGGACATATTCCAAAAAACTTTAAAATATATTTCAATGGATTTAATATAGGGTTTAATTTGTTTTGTATTTTTGTAAAATTATTATTATTATTATTATTATTATTATTATTATTATTATTATTATTATTATTATTATTATTATTATTTTGCATTTCATAAGTCTAAGTCATGTTGAGGAAGGTTGCTATGGCTCCATTTTTGCAGTACCTTGAAATCAAATAAAATGAATGAAATAGCAATTTGCTCAAGTAATGAAGATGGAAAAAAGAAAACTCAGATTTTAAAAGCGAGTGGACTCAGTTTGTCTTTTTATTGCTTCTAAATGGAGTTTAAATTGAGTTCCAGTGGTTACAAAGAGAAGTATTCCATTTCATTTTCTAGGACCAATTACACACAGAAAAATAACAGATTCTGTAATAGTTTTTGGATTTTTTTTTTCTTGATGTATTCGCTATACTAGACCCACAAAAATGGCTGAAGTTTATTGTGGAGGAAGCCAGAGATGTAAGTGTTCTCATTTATTATTTATTATGTTATTCAAAAATAATGTTTAAGGTATTTTACTGTTAATGTACTGCATTTAGTAAATAAATCTCAGATTTTTATACTCTTCATTTGTGAATGGAAGAAGGTTGTCATGTCTGTTTTTTCTCCTTATGAGATAACAGTTTATTCATATAATGAACAGAAAAAAATCACTGTTCAGATCCTAAGTCAATCAGTTAAACATTCTGTATCTCCAATCTTGAGTATACAATCCGTTTTTTTAATCTTAATTACATCCAAAAAAAATAGCAGATTTTCCCATGTTTTAGTATTTTTTTATTTTTGTGTCAGGCCCTCAGAAATCATGAAAAGGGGATTTAGGGCTGAAAAATATATCGTTTGAGCTTCAGTACTGCGATGTGTGTATCCCTAATAGCCGAATTGCAGGATTACATTATTTACTGTATATTATTGTAGTTATAATTAAATTTTAATTCATTCATTTTCCCTACAGCTTAGTCCCTTCATTTATCAGGGGTAACGACCATTTTTCTAAATTGATTATATATTGATGTCCATTTAATTTTACATTTTTTTTTCTCAATTTCTGTATTTAAATACTGTTATGCTCCCAAAGAAAACCTTAAAGCACTGTCTAACTTTTATTTTTGCTTTATATCCCTGTAATTTATTAAAATTTTTGCAGTTGCACTGCATAGTAAAACACTTGCTCATCAAATCGTAGTATATATTGCAGCAAAACAAATATTGCAATGTCACATTTTTCTAATATTGTGCAGCCCTATTTTAAAGATGACCATTTTTATATATTTTGATATTTGCTTTGTAGTTTGCAAGTTGGTTGTGAAATCTAGTAACGTTGAAGTAAATTGCATTATATATATATATATATATATATATATATAAACATACAAATATACAGTTGAAGTCAGAATTATTAGCCCCCTTTTGATTTTGATTTTCTTTTTTAATTATTTCCCAAATGATGTTTAACAGAGCAATGAAATTTTTACAGTATGTCTGATAATATTTTTCTTCTGGAGAAAGTCTTATTTGTTTTGTTATTTCGGCTAGAATAAAAGCAGTTATTAATTTAAAAAAAAAAATTTGGGGGACAAAATTATTAGCCTCTTTAAGCTAATTTTTTTTTTTCGAAAGTCTACAGAACATACCATCATTATACAATAACTTGCCTAATTACCCTAACCTGCAGTTAACCTAATTAACCTAGTTAAGCCATTAAATGTCACTTTAAGCTGTATAGAAGTGTCTTGAAAAATATCAAGTTAACTATTATTTACTGTCATCATGACAAAGATAAAATAAATCTGTTATTAGAAATAAGTTTTTAAAACTATTATGCTTAGAAATGTGCTGAAACAATCTTCCCTCCATTAAACAGAAATTGGGGGAAAAAATAAACAGGGACGCTAATAATACAGAGGGGCTAATAATTCTGACTTCAACTATATATATATATATATATATATATATATATATATATATATATATATATATATATATATATATATATATATATATATATATATATATTTTT